>NW_018403342.1:174552-318394 GCF_002113885.1 Mizuhopecten yessoensis | reverse complement strand
GAAAAGAATAAGCTTGTGCTGTTTACGTCTTTCCTCGAGGGGAAGCCAACCTGTTTCAGTATACAGTTTAATTCTACTTGTGAGTCTAGTGCTGCCAGTGACTATGCGTGCTGCTTCTAATTGAAGATTTTCTAATAATTCAGATTGGGCTTTAGTAAGGCAGTCCCATAAGATATCGCCATAGTCTAATATAGGTCGAATAAGAGTGTAGTACATAGTTTGGAGACTATACCTGTCCAAAGAGAATTTAAATTTGCGTAAGATGACAGTTGATTTATATCCGCTAAAAACATTGTATTGTTTATTGTTTAAGCTTGTTTTCATTAATTCTTATGAGATTAAATGTCTGAGAATAAATACAAAATTGAGTTGAATTTCGCTATTTCGAATTACCATGTTCCCTTGCAGTTTTTTGCAACTCGTATGAACTGATAAATATATACTGATGTGTATTTCCATATTAGATCATGATTTTCATTTTTTTTTTTTTTTTTTATCAAATTTGACTTTAAAACAAATATCACGTCATTGAGAGTACATATTTGAAGTTTTTTTCACTACTCACTGAATATAAAGAATCACCACCATAGCTGCAAGATCTTTCACTTCATGCTACAATCCAATTACATTACGCCATTCTGTTTACATTACCTGCATAGTTCTTTTGACTGATCAATGGAATCAAATTCAAAAACAAAATGACGCCAAATGTTTTAAGACGATATATAAAAGTATGAACGTGGCTTTTTCTACATGTTAAGAGAGGATATGAAAAAAGAGACCAAAGTCATTCCAATTTGAGCTATTAGAAGAATTATCTATTGCTTCATAGACTTGATCGTAAAGTTATCCTTGCTATCTATCGTGATTCCTTTAACCCGTTAACCTAGGTAATGAGACTATATGTCATTCTTGTGCTACAGACGAAAGCTGTAATGTCAACCATTAAGAGCAATGCTGGGCAAAACGTAATTACAACACTGACACATGTTATCCCGATCATTCAATATGTCAACCCTTTAACATTGCCTTACAAACTAAATAAAAGCAAATGAGGCGAAGCACCTTTTTCACCAAGCGCAATTTTGCAATAACTGCACATCAAAATTCTTTCCACATTTTATCTTGTAAAACACCTCATGATACCATTAAATATCGTATCACCTGAACTCTTATCCCATTTAAAAATTAGATAATAGACTGTAGATGAGAGGGAACACCCGGACAACATTCTGACAACATGAAATATCTGCCAAACTGGAATAAAACAATGCTTGTGTTTTTTCCAATTGGTACTATTTTCACTGGTGGTGCTTTGGCTCTTGTTTTATAAAGCATTGATGTTTGTAGCAACCTTAATTCTTTTTGCTTGAAATATGCATTTATAATTTCTATGTAAACGTATCAGTATTTATTTAAAAATTGATTATTTTATTATCCTTTTTTTACAGGTGTAATTCTTGCGATGGACCCCGAAGACGCTTTCAAAGTGCTACAATCTGCTCAACAGTGGACTGGACTGACTCAACATAGCATTTTTCTACTGGTTCGGAATCCGTACGACAATATGTCGGTTATTTCAGCAATCATCAAGCAGGACTTAAACATATCAGATGCTCTTGGAGCTACTTTTCTGATTTTCCCAACGGTGCCAAATGTTATGTTCACAAACGGAAGTGGTGCTACACTTGTTCCGCATGTTCAGACAAAGTCATTTGCAGCAATACAAGATGCGTATATCACAATATTTCAGGGATTTTCCTCTCTTTACAATAGATCCGTTTTAAACATCAACGGATTGACATTATCGTCGGAAATGAAGTTAGTTAATTCTGACCTTTCAGGAAGATCTGTACAATATGCTGTTGGATCATGTGCAAGATACCTCGAGTTTGCTTTATACGACTTCCGGATTTCTGATTCCGATTTTTCTGTGGCACGTCATATATGGCAAGGCTGCGACAGTGCTTGGTGCTTAAAAGTTTTCTCGAACGTAGAATGGCCGAAGGGCGTAGTGTTGCCTGGCGACGAATGCTTCAAACAATCTAATTGTGCCACTACAGAGTCAGGTGAGCTTTGGTTTTATATCTTCCTCAACTGAATTGATGATTTTCGATAGTTTATTAAAAGGGTTGCTTTATTGGTTAGCAAAGCCACAGGGACAGTTTTTGTCTGATAACACCAACAACTGCCGAGAACTTGCTATTGATTGATGTTTTGTAAAGATTTTTCTTTTAATCAAATAACAGTCTGTGGACAAATTAATTAAGTCCGATATGCGGTAAAGCATCTTTACAACAAACATAAATTATGTGAAAACTTTTAAGGGAATTAAAGTTTAGTCTATAAAACAAAATTACAATTACAACTTCTTTTCAGAAACCTCATGTGTTAAAAATCCCTTTTTAAACCTTATTTTACAACGTTTTAATGTCAAATGTACTTGTATCCTATGAAATCACCTGCGATATGGGACCATTTTCTGAAAGGCGTCTCTCAGAACATATAACATTAACATGACATATTATATTTTTGTTTCTGTATACTATACGACTTTTCAAAGGGTACGTTAAATGCGATCTAATGTATACGACAGTGTTACAAAGAAAAACGCATACGTTGTATTTTTCTATTTTTCCCCGTATAAGTCGTTCTATGGCTGGCCATGCTAAATCAATGCATGGGAGCTAGTGCTGAAAAATGACCTGATGGTCTTTTCAGATCCAAAATTAACATCGAATGTCAAAAGTGAAATAGTCCTGTTTCATATCTTTAAAAATCACAGATGATTATCGAGAAGGCCAAAGTCACGCTGCTGATTTAAACGGTTTCAATTATAAATAACAACAAGCAATTTTGTCTGCATGAAACAGTTTGGAATTGAATTACCGTTTAATTATCATAAACTGACGGCAAGCGTTCTGCGATGTAATTTCATGCTGTGGAAGGACAATGTGGCAAAACCTTTTTTATTAACTGCGTATGAGGTTTAATCTCATATAGAAATTCATTCATTCATGCACGCTAACCAAGCTTCTAAAAGGGACAACGAATTACATTGGTTAAAGTAGATTTAAATACAAATATGAGAAAAAATAAATTCTGCAGTCTATTCCTCTTTCTATTATTCAATAGCTCACCATTGATATGCATCTCAGTTACTTTAATAATTTTATTGGCTTTGGTTCTTGTCAAAAGTAATGTTCCTTAAAATGAAACACTGCGAAAGACATTTGAATATAACAAAACAAGAACTTGCCAAAGCAGTGCTAAGGTTAAACCGCTTTGAGACGACATATGTTGTGATGAGGCGGTATATAAGAACCACTAATTATTATTATTATTTAACCGGAGGACACGTCAAATGCATATACTTGTCTGACTCCGCTTTAGTAAGAAGAGTTAGCAAGTATATACATTGACGGATACTGTAAATACACTGTCGTATATACACAGGAGCACTCTTTTACCGCTCTGTGATATATATTTGGCATTAAAACCCAAGAAAATACGTTCTTTAAATATATTTAAGACACCATGTTAATATCATTGAGGATGCCAAAACCACATTTAACGTTGTCCTCAATTGCAACCTAGATTGGTACATTGCATACATTTAAATGAAATCCACATTTCATCAGTAACTATAGACAGAATAATCTGGTATGGTTTGGATTGGTTTGGTTTAGTTTGGTTTGGTTAGGGGCCTACTAAAAGCTTACGTCAACGTATGTAATAAAGAGACTTAACAAACTGTTGCTAAATCAACATATGTATCAAATGTAAAATATTGTTATTTACACCTGTTTTGTATAGCTACTCGCTTTTGCTCTAATTAAGAAAGTCCTGATAACATTTATATATATTTATTTCCCTATATACGAGGACAGAACATGCATAAATAATGTTTTCAATTTCTATTCCTAGCATTAACTATATTACAGTTGAGTGCCGCCATCATGTCTCCATCAAGGCGAAAGAAATAGCAGGGATGCAATAACATTAGTTAGAATGTATTACTTTGGATTCAATAAAAGATCATAATATTTCTGCAGGCTTTACAAAACCTACCTTATACAAAGATTAGTTTTAGGTATTCTTGGTGTTAATTAAAACCTCGGGGAGTAGCTGTACTTTCATTAAGCAAATATATAAAGCATGTCCAGGAAGTAATCTAGCAAATAACACTGTGTGATGACGCAATGAAACCTTGCAGTATCTTCTGTTATTGAATTGCTATCACAAATAATTTATTTTTTATCGATCTTTAAGTCTTAATCCGTTTCCTATCGATTGAAAATTATTTTGCAAAGCATATTCTATACTTGTGTGTTCTTGTTTTATACTAAAACGTTCAAATTCAACGCAAACGAAGTTTATAACCTATTACGAAAGGAAACCTGCGGTATGTTTTTTTTGCAGCGTAAATCTGACATCATCCAAGTATAAATGTAAACAAACACAACTAGTGCTACAAAAGAGGTTTAAAAAGGTGTGTCGTATTCATAGCATATCTAACAAGTGAAAGAAGACACTTACTTGGGAACACAGCCTACTCACGCGATGACATCATGACGCAATTTTGCATACTTGACCTCTGACCTGATAGCATTCACAGCGTTGAAATTACTTACTTACAACATGACCAACATGGACGCCCTGCTACGAAGCTGTATGGTACGCGAGACGGTTTTGATCTTCTGATCGTTAACTTGCCCTTTCCTGAAATCAACATACTTCCCCTCCGTACAGTATTTTCATGAACAGGTTGAAGAAGACTACGGACAAATGTTATGGTCGTTATCGGGATCTCGCATGGAAATATACTACTTCTTTATGTAATATGAAGGTCGTTTTTTTGCTATGCTCATTAAAACTCTTGAGGGTTTATTGTCACTGGTCGAGTTGTTCTCGGTGCAAGGTTTTGACATCACTCGATTTGACTTAGATTTAAATTGCGATTATCATCGATAAAGCAGAAGACGGCTACCCTTCCGGAACACCTGGTCTCATTATCACTGTATTTTTCCGAGGGATTCCATGTTAATCTTTCATAATTTTGACCTATTGTTTTCGATATTTAGTTCAAATTATGGCTTTGTTGACTCTTTGGTATTCTTAATTTTCAGTGATGTTACATTTGTTGAATATTGAATAAAAACAATAAAAAATGTGATTTAAATGGATGAATATACGTTCAGAACATATCACCTTTATGACATTTACATAATTGTATTCTTGAGCGCCTGTCATCGAACAAAAGAATATGAACACGTGACAAGTATGCAGTCTGATATGTATATTTCGATTATGGGTGTGGTCTGTGGACAGGGAAATCTCATAACAGAGTCTGTAAAAATGACAGTTGTTTCAAATCCTGCTTAACGTTCACCAATTTAGGAGTGGGTGAGAAGACTGGTTCGCCCGTTGTCAGTATAATGTGACCGAGTGGGTCGTCCTGCTGGATGTCTTCGGCAGAATGTTTCAGTGAGGTAGCACTATAAAGTCGGCATCAGTTCCGCGCTATCACAAAGAGACAAACACGAACATATCGCAGCCTCCAAAAACACACACGCATACACTACGCGCATGCACCTTGCACACAGGGAAGGCCGTCCTTAAATGACCATAGCTGTTGATAGGACGTTAAACAATACTAAACCAAACTAAACCAATCAGCCCTCGAGTTAGAGTTTGACTTTCCAGCAGTTGGCGAAGGCTTATGCTTAAATCAGCTGAAATCTTTCCATTGGGTTGAGATTCCCCTGTCCACGGACCACACCAATGTACGATTATATCAGTCTTTCACATTTGTAAACACAAGCAATATATCAAAACTTCATAGAGTTTTCTTTTCTAATGAAGTAGACATTTGATTATTTAAAACATTTGGCCATGAGAATGTAGGTCATCTTAAATTGTATTCACAGTTTTGTAACACTCAATGTCGGTGGGATAATGGCTAAATATCATGACTCTAGACCATTCTGTTCCTCTGAAGAAAACCACTGACAGTGTTGAAATATTTGACTTCTTTGACATTGAAGGTTTATTGAAATTGTCTTTTAACAAATTTTGTAGAACTCCTACTCGGTCCTTGTAAATGAGAAGATTTAGTTTAAACAAAAACTGACAGATTTATATCATTTGGCCTTGAAAGTACGGTGGATCATTACTTCTCACAATGTCTACAGTAATTCTTTTTAACACGCCAGTGGCCAAGTATCATGAATATATGGGCATATGTTAAGAGAAGAGCACATTTTAACGTTTTAACATATTTAACATATTTTACCTATTTAACTTGCAAACCATTTTAAAGGTTTAATTTTTGCAATCTATGTAACTTTCGGTGGTCTTACATCATATATCTAAGGTTTACGGTTTATTAAAAGAAGTGGTTTGTAGTTGTTTGATAAAAGCTGGTAAAGGTCATTTGGCATTAATTCAGGGACGCTATAAACGGGACGCTTTAACCAATCTGATCCATATGACATTGAAAAAATATCAAGGTAATAACTTTTAACAAACTGTAGCAAACAAAGACAACAAACTGCTGGTCACATGGAATTCATTTTATTTGTTAACATATATAGCCTATCAAAACTTTCGATTAACAAATCAATCTATAGAATATGGAGGTGAACTCAAAACCGATTACAACGTCATAATGTTTACACCAGGACAGACTTGCATTGTGACACTTCAAATATAATGAGAACAGGAGCAGAAAAGAGTTTTTGCTTCAACTGGGATCTGTATCCTTTCCAGTCTTCGTTTTTATCTACTTTCTGTTTGAAGCGGGGGTCTTCTATGTACCCATACTTATGATTCTGTACGTTAAACCCCAAACTCAGAAACAAACAAACAATTAAATATGAATTAAAGGGATTAATTATTCAAGTATTTAACCCATTGGTATTTTGTCGTACGAAAATTTGTACTTGTGTATGACTTTATCTTTTCTGGTTGTCCTGCAATATCTTGTAAGTCAAAATATAGATCAGTAATTTTTCTACAGGAAACGTATTAAATTCCATGAAATTGGAGCGACAGTGGATAATCATGTATGCCAAATTTGGTCAGTCAATGAAATATACCGCGTCAAAAACGTATTATCCTATTGTTATTGCGTGAAACTTGAAAACGTAGTGAGATTTAATAAGGATAATGTTGATAATGACATATACAAACAAAATGTTTGTATCCTCAATTTTGTCGATGAAAAGCTTTATCATTACAACGTAAAAGAGTCGCTTTCTTCATGAGCGTCTGACGCGGTATAACACCACTAAAAATAATTACTAAAATACGACGAAATAAAACACTTGATCGAAATATCAATTAACAACTACTCAAAGTGCAAATTTTACTACATCAAATGGCCTGGTTGTCGAACATACAGGCAACATAAAAAACAAATAGGCATTGATTGTGATTTTAAAGAAACTTGATAGACAACATAACCATTATTGATAAAACAAAAAAACAAACGAAATCAAAAACGAATTGAAAAGTTGAACAAAACTAACGCTTGATCTAATCATACCAATGATGGGGTGATCACTTTATTGAAGTTTAATGAGTATTTTAACGAATGTAATGAATATCGATTCCTCTATGGTGACTCTACAATTTGCGCAGCTGATAAAATAATTGGGTAGCAAGCTACAGATAACGCGCATAATCTTCTTCATGATTAGTGTTATCTGATGAGAGTCTCAATAATTATCACCTTGTACACAACAGGACACGCCCGACGGTAGAACCAGCTAGTTAAACACGTACAATTATCACATCTAATACCTCCTTAAATGACGTTTTAAGATCTTGGAATTATAAGATTTTCAATATATGGCGAAATCTTCTCTGAAAAAGGAATCGCCTGTTATTTATTTAGAAAATGATTATTAATAAGAATTTCAGAGTGCAAAACAAAAATAATAATAACACTGAGGTCTTAAAGAATCTATGTTATACTGACGCTTTTCTTACAATGAAAACTACATGCAGTATACAAAATAAATAAATAAACTGCTGTGACCAAGAGAAAATAAAAACTCAATTTATACCCTCATTTCCATTGAGAAAAAAACAACATTTTTTAATGTCCGCATATTTGTTTTCGTTATCCTTTATGACTCACTCAAGCTTTCCTCATCTCAATTTATTCGTTTGAGACAAGGTTTGGGCATCACTTTTCGTAATTCAACATTTAAACCATATTATTATTCAGATGGTGAAAGTGTTATCGGAAGACACAAAAAAAACAGAAATTGTATTTAGTTACAGTATACATTTTATGCAAAGTGATTTAATCGAGAGAAAATTCAACATGTTGGCAGATTTGATATGTTGATAAAACACAGAAACACTCTCAAACATAATATACAAACAAAAACAAAAAAAACAAAAATACTGAATTGTAAACAAAACCGTAATCCGAATTCAAAAATTGATACAGCTAGGGCAAAGAAAGGAAAGTAAAACCAGGTGTTCCAGAAGGATAAGCGTCTTATGCTCCATCGAAGTCATCAGTCATGTTGTATCCCATTATATGAACAAATCATGTTACCGTGTTTAGGTTATGACATTATGGCACGATGGCACGACAACGTGACCGACCCCTATTTGACCCAATCATCCAAGGGCATCGTCGTTATATGACCTTCGTTGTTGCGAACGAAAAATAAAAATAATGACAATCATTACACATTCTTCAACAATGTATACGTCAGAAAGGTTGCCATAACACTAGAAAAGCTAAAATAGTAGCAAAGATATATGGTGTTTATAGGTAGGTGTTCACACACTACAAGTAACTTGTAAACATTTTCTATATTTAGAATAGTATACGTTCACATAGATGGCAAGTGATCAGCCTTGATGACGTTGGCTTACTCGGTCCTTCTCTAGGAGGACTGAGACATTAACATGATGATCATTACTGTACAATGCACTTATTTATATATATATATATGTGTGACTAGATCTTTAGAAGCAGGATTGTTATTTATCTGTCGTCCATGTTCGCAGACTCTTAATGATAATAAAGTCCACTATCGATTGCATGACTTAAGGATCCTAAGTTTTGAAAAAGAAAAAACACACATAAACAAAAACAAAAACAAACACAAACAAAACAAAACAATCATATATTGAGTTATGACAGTGTCAACAATCGGTTGTGTGACTGAAGGATCCTTCGTTTTAAGAAAAAATAAGGGCTAATAATGACGATGTTGTGATACAACATGCATTGTGGTACACCACCAATACAATAGATTGACATAAGGTATTCACCAGTTGAACAACAGAAACATAGAAAAAGATGCCGTACAAAATGCATTTTGACAGGAGTGGTCGTAACAGGGCAACGCTTGCCCTTTCTCATTCGGTACATCAATAGGGTTCATGTCTTTCCGTCTGTTCAGTGTCTCCTCCTTTTATGTTGATGTTTTACTGTATCGGCATTGAGTCGGGATTCTCTCCTTGTGTATTGAGGATGGAGTGAATTGTTTGTATTTAAAATCGCGATGGTTCAAATTATGAAGGACAGGTGACGAAAATCGGTTTACATGAAGCCCTACGATTTCGCCAGGCACATTCATTTAATTGAAAACAGCATGGCGACTATATGAGTTAATGTCTTTACAAGTGGCAATTCTCCTGAAAAGCTAACATCAATGAAATTATATACGAAACATCATTAATTATATACAAAGAAACAACGAATTCGTTTATCAACTTACATTGTAAATTATTGTTTTTTTCATTTATATGGTTTGCGCTTTCTTACAGCTACATTGTCTTTGTTAGTACTTGTTATTATATTATTACTATGTAAAGAACACTGTTTAAATGTCCCTTTGTCCACATTTTTCATCTTTTTATGTTTTAATAGATACAAGTGAACTAAACTCATTTCAGCATCGATTGTAGTCTAATTAAAGTAACTTTATTTAAAGAAAGTCTCACACCTATACAATTAGACCGATCCAATTGTAATTATACCGCCAATGTAACATAGCCCGATCCGCTGAGCTGTTCTTGATTTAATTTTTTCTTGAAAATACGACGATCATGGGGAGTTTTCAGCACGAAGGCCACAAATTGAGGAAGAAACGCCTACCTGCCCGGACTGAACAGTTGGTATAGTCTCCGTTTTTGCTTTCGTGTTCCTTCCTTTGATATTCTGGTCTTAGACCGACTAGCTCAAATAAATCGGTCATTGTTAGATAGTATATGAGGCCTACCCTGGCCAACATGGACGTTTAAATTCGTTCTACATGTCGAGGAACATGCCGTGTAGTCTTTAAGGCAACCTCCTACGGGATTCACAGCAGCACGGAAGCATATTGATTCTTAACCTCCTACAAGGGAAACGAACACACGCTTTGCAAATGTTGGTACATATCGTGTTTGTTTTCTCTGTCACCTTTTCATTGATGCTCAAAACTTGCTTCGAAGTGTTTTTGTAAAAATGTTTTCTATTAAAGGCAAGAACTATGAGATCAATCAGATGCAATGCAGAAGATGGCATACACATTTAACAACAATTGAAAAAGTCGGTAAACCGACATATGCACCGGAACAATCTTTGTTTCAGGGCATAATCCCAATTAAAGTGATTTAAGAAAAAAAGAGTCTTACCGAAATATTGTCTCCATCAGAAGGGATATTTCTGTTTCAAAGGGACATCAGCCATTCATATCTGATTGACATTGTAACGTCAATGACAGTGAAGGTCCCCAGTCAATAACAGTGTAGGTCAACAGTCAATAACAGTGTAGGTCCCCAGGCAATTACAGTGTAGATCTCTCCAGTCAATGACAGTGAAGGTCAACAGTCAATAACAGTGTAGGTCCCCAGTCAATAACAGTGTAGGTCCCCAGGCAATAACAGTGTAGGTTCCCGGTCAATAACAGTGTAGGTCACCAGTCAATAACAGTGTAGGTCAACAGTTAGTAACAGTGTAGGTCCTCTCCAGTCAATGACAGTGTAGGTCAACATTGAATAACAGTGTAGGTCGCCAGTCAATCAGAGTGTAGGTTAACAGTCAATAACAGGGTTGGTCACCAGTCAATAAGAGTGTAGGTCACCAGAGAAAACAACAGTGTAGGTCCCCAAGCAATAACAGTGTTAACAGTGTAGGTCCCAAGTCAATAACAGTGTAGGCCACCAGTCAATAACAAAGAAGATCACCAGTCAATACATGTTGGCCTCCAGTCAATAACAGTCTAGGTCACCAGTCGATAACAGTGTAGGTCAACAGTCAATAACAGTGTAGGTCCCCAGTCAATCACAGTGTAGGTTAACAGTCAATAACAGTGTTGGTCACCAGTCAATAACAGTGTAGGTCACCAGTTAATACATGTTGGTCCCCAGTCAATAACAGTATAGGTCCCCAGTCAATAACAGTGTATGTCCCCAGTCAATAACAGTGTAGGTTAACAGTCAATAACAGTGTTGGTCACCAGTCAATAACAGTGAAGGTCACCAGTCAATAACAGTGTAGGTTAACAGTCAATAACAGTGTTGGTCACCAGTCAATAACAGAGTAGGTCACCAGTCAATAACAGAGTAGGGCACCAGTCAATAACAGTGTAGGTCACCTCAATACATGTTGGTTCCCAGTCAATATCAGTGTAGGTCCCCAGTCAATAACAGTCTAGGTCACCAGTCAATACATGTTGGACCCCAGTCAATAACAGTGAAGGTCCCCAGTCAATAACAGTGTACGTCCCCAGTCAATAACAGTGTAGGTCAACACTCAATACAACAGTGTAGGTCAACAGTCAATAAAAGTGTAGGTCAACAGTCAATAACAGCGTAGGTCACCAGTCAATAACAGTGTAGATTCCCAGTCAATAACAGTGTTGGTCCCCAGTCAATAGCAGTGTAGGTCCCCAGTCAATAACATTGTAGGGCACCAGTCAATAACAGTGTAGGTCATCAGTCAATAACAGTGAAGGTCCCCAGTCAATAACAGTGTACGTCACAAGTCAATACATGTTGGTCCCCAGTCAATAACGGTGTAGGTCACCAGTCAATAACAGTTTAGGTCAACAGTCAATAACAGTGTAGGTCACCAATCAATACATGTTGGTCCCCAGTCAATAACGGTGTAGGTCACCAGTCAATAACAGTGGTGGTCCCCAGTCAATAACAGTGTAGGTTACCCGTCAATAACAGTGTTGGTCCCCAGTCAATAACAGTGAAGGTCCCCAGTCAATAACAGTGTACGTCCCCAGGCAATAACAGTGTACGTCCCCAGTCAATAACATTGTAGGTCTCCAGTCAATAACAGTGTAGGTCACCAGTCAATCACAGTGTAGGTTAACAGTCAATAACAGGGTTGGTCACCAGTCAATAACAGTGTAGGAGCGTAGGTCCCCAGTCAATAACAGTGTTGGTCACCAGTCAATAACAGAGTAGGTCACCAGTCAATAACAGAGTAGGGCACCAGTCAATAACAGTGTAGGTCATCAGTCAATAACAGTGTAGGTCACCATTCAATAACAGTGTAGGTCACCAGTCAATCCATGTTGGTCCCCAGTCAATAACAGGGTAGGTTACCAGTAAATAACAGTGTACGTCCCCAGTCAATAACAGGGTAGGTCACCAGTAAATAACAGTGTACGTCCCCAGTCAATAACAAGTCAATAACAGTGAAGGTCACTAGTCAATAACAGTGTAGGTCACCAGGCAATAACAGTGTAGGTCACCAGTCAATTACAGTGTTGGTCCCCAGTCAATAACAGGGTAGGTTACCAGTAAATAACAGTGTACGTCCCCAGTCAATAACATTGTAGGTCTCCAGTCAATAACAGTGTAGGTCACCTCAATACATGTTGGTTCCCAGTCAATAACAGTGTAGGTCCCCTGTCAATAACAGTGTAGGTCCCCAGTTAATATCAGTGTAGGTCCCCAGTCAATAACAGCGTAGGTCCCCAGTCAATAACAGTGTGGGTCCCCAGTCAATAACAGTGTAGATCCCCAGTCAATAATGTTGTAGGTCACCAGTCAATAACAGTGCAGGTCACCAGTCAATGCATGTTGGTCCCCAGTCAATAAAAGTGTAAGTCCCCAGTCAATAACAGTGAAGGTCCCCAGTAAATAACAGTGTAGGTCACCAGTTAATACATGTTGGTCCCCAGTCAATAACGGTGTAGGTCACCAGTCAATAACAGTATAGGTCACCAGTCAATAACAGTGTAGTTCAACAGACAATACATGTTGGTCACCAGTCAATACCAGTGTAGGTCACCAGTCAATAACAGAGTAGGGCACCAGTCAATAACAGTGTAGGTCATCAGTCAATAACAGTGTAGGTCACCAGATAATCCATGTTGGTCCCCAGTCAATAACAGTATAGGTCCCCAGTCAATAACAGTGTATGTCCCCAGTCAATAACAGTGTAGGTCGCCAGTCAATAACAGTGTACGTCCCCAGGCAATAACAGTGTACGTCCCCAGTCAATAACATTGTAGGTCTCCAGTCAATAACAGTGTAGGTCACCTCAATACATGTTGGTTCCCAGTCAATATCAGTGTAGGTCCCCAGTCAATAACAGTCTAGGTCACCAGTCAATACATGTTGGACCCCAGTCAATAACAGTGAAGGTCCCCAGTAAATAACAGTGTAGGTCCCCAGTCAATGCATGTGTAGGCCTTCAATAAAAAAACAAGTATAGGTATCCATTCAGTAAAAGTGTAGGTCTCCTGTCAATAAAAAGTGGAGGCACCCAAGTCCATCCTTATATTGGTCTTCCGTTCCCCAGTCAATAACAGTGTAGGTCAACACTCAATACAACAGTGTAGGTCAACAGTCAATAAAAGTGTAGGTCAACAGTCAATAACAGCGTAGGTCACCAGTCAATAACAGTGTAGGTCACTAGTCAATAACAGTGTAGGTCAACAGTCAATACATGTTGGTCACCAGTCAATAACAGTGTAGGTCACCAGTCAATAACAGCGTAGGTCCCGAGTCAATGCATGTGTAGGTCCCCAGTCAATGCATGTGTAGGCCATCAATAAAAAAACAAGTATAGGTATCCATTCAGTAAAAGTGTAGGTCTCCTGTCAATAAAAAGTGGAGGCACCCAAGTCAATACTTATATTGGTCTCCTGTCAGAACAAGTATAAAATTTCTAGTAAATACAAGTGTAGGTCCTGGATAATAGCAGAGTGGGCCTCAGTCATTTGATAATAATCTGATTGCTGTTACAAAGAATCAATTGACTGATATTTCGTAAATATGCAGTGATAGTCACAATGACACCCGACCACCAAAATTAAAGAAGATCATGTCTGTTCGCAAAATGGTTTGAACGATTACTTGTGTGAAGATGGTATACATTTAATCATAAATCCAGTCCTATTACAGCCTAACTGAACTCGTAATAACGAGATAGCTTAACTCGTAATAACGAGTTAACTTAACTTAAGTCGTAAAAACGAGATAACTAAACTCGTAATAACGAGATAACTTAAGTCGCAATAACTAGATATCGTAATCGTTATAACGACATAACACAACTTGTCATAACGAGATAACATACCCATTAATAACGGAAGAATGTTTTTTTTCGGTCCATAAAGAATAGATGCATTGTCTTTTAATTGCATCTCCGGGTTATTTGAATCAAGCATAAACTTTAAAATTATTTAAGACAGACGTAAATATCCGACAGGAATCACGATCAGACTTTTTCTTAATTATCTTAGGAGACAAAATCGATTAAAATGTAAAAATTATTGATAATGTTAAAAGAAATCGAAACGTTTTAAGATAAGAAGTCTGAATTTGAGTTATCAATTTAATCTATAAAGGTTTGTTAGAAGGGGAACAAGATTTAGACAGATTCACTTCCATTGCTGTCAAACAGCTATTCGTTTACACAGACTACATGTACCACGTGTTTATAAATAGGCGCCCTGAAGGATAATGTGTATTTTGAGATAATGCATTTGTCTAAGGACACATTTCAGCATTTTTGATGTAAATGCCTTAACTGGTCTCATCAATATATTCAGACGGACGCCCTGTAACATTAAAAGTGGCGATTTTCATGGAATACGAAATTTTCTCGAATACTCGGGCGATATTTTAGAATGAGAATGGTACACGTTGATGAGGTGATCTGGCAACGTCTAGATTACGTGTAACATGATAGTTATATACACTACACGACACCACACCATGCATGGTTGTACTGTGTATAATAAAAACTGGGCTTAACCTCCCAAAGCACGGGACACAAGCATGTTAATATATTACTGGTTACATTACCGGTATGTCTGGCGTTGTCTATTGATAGAAATATGTCTCCTAAACCGCAAACAACATCTTTTAACGGTCCAAATTGTTCAAGGCTACACCAATAAGTGAAGGAACGTATCGACCGAAGTGAAGTATACAGTACAAACCATATAATACAAATCAACAGAATGTCAGCGTCGAACTTCACGTCTACAGTAGAGCCGTGATCCTTCCCATTTGTCACCTACAGGCCCATGTGGTATTCCTGATCCTCATGCACGTTCATTTCGTTGTCTCCCGGTTCTGTTTTTGTCTTTTCCTAACGACACTAATTTACTGCAGTGTTTTTCCTTGTGAGTTAGTGCTATGGTATACCGTATATTGTTACCTGGCTCTATATACAATGAAACATTTTTTTAAAAACCCAGAAAAGGCAAGTAATAGTCAAAACTATCAACCTGACAATAGTTTTGACTATTGCCCAGTATACTTTAATTTGCTTACATTTGCCTACAACAGCTAATTAAATTTACCAGTCAAAAGCTTTTACTATTGCCATGTAAGCTTTTGTTCCCGATTGACAGACAGCGGCGAAAAATTATAAATAAAAACAGTACTTTAACTTTATCTTTACGACAAATAATGTTATTGACATATTCGCCGATACAACTGCGTATAACGACGAAGCATCGCATGTCTGCCTGTCACGGGTATCTGATGGCAGTTTAATTTGTTATTATGTTTACACGACGGCAGACATTAGTTGCATTCTATGTCTCTTTGTTTTTATAATATGGCCAGTTGAAACACTTTGAATGTTTTCACAAGAACACAGAATAGACAACTCCAAATAAAAAAGACAAATCACGTTTGATAGTTAAGTGGACGACTTTGTGGCCCAACCCCCCGCCACACGTTATAAGTAATCTACCAATGTTGTCCGTTTATAATGGGACTCTATAAGTGACTATGTTCTAGTTTCAACTGCCTTAATGTCTTTATCGGATGTTATCCTTAGCCTGATACATATTACCTTAACGGCATTGGTCGTTTGTGATAGGGCGAATGTGAGGTGCCGTTGCACGGAAATCACTTATTTGTTTTTGTGGTTTTTAACTTTTTAACGCACTATAGTTTAAAAACACCTGCGATGAAGCCTCAGTACCACTAGTTTAATATCGTAAACTAAACCGTTTTGGAACAAACTTCCATCTGATCCTGAAATATCATACCTTTGTTCCATCAAATATCAAATGGCAATCTTCTTATTTGCGCTGGTAGTCCATGCATGAAAAATCCTCGTAAGTTGGGCTTTCTCCAACCTTGCTGTAGTACACATGTACTCAGCAAAATTGTTCCTTGTATATTCTCACTTTCTCATGCAACAGCCACATAAAGTGACATAATCTTAGAATTTTTGAATAATGTAATAACCTCACAACTTACATAAACTTATCGTGTATGTCCCCTCATGACATCAAAATTAAATGCAAAGATTGGGATTTTTCTTTTTGTGTGTGTGTGTTTTTGTGGTGATGATAGGGCATTATATACTTATATTGCATCAAGGTATGCATAATATTTGTATGATTAAACATTGCTATGTACCTCTATGTAGGCTGATAAACTATTTTATTTATATCTGAACAGAACGTCAAAAAATCGTATATACATTGTATTAGCATGAATATAGAAGACAGCTAATCAGCAACCGGAACATCAGAAATCACACCAAAGGGTGTCGAAGCCAATCACGATGACCGTTATAAACGTCTATTGCACCATGTAATATCTATATGGCATTCGTGAACTTAGTCTTCGAAATTTGGCTAAATTGCATGTTCGTCTTCATTCAACCGTACGGAAGCGACGGTTAGCGTGTTAATTAGCATTTTGTACCCGACGTAATTTAGTGACTAGAACGGCTTATAGCTATAAACAGTGTCATGCTGTCACGTCCACATCACCTATTTCAGATAAACCTATCGGATCACTGTCTACCATCAGCGCCTGCTTGTCTATAATGAGGACCTATAAAATATATGTTTAGTGCAAGTGTACTAGGAGGTCATTCAATGTCAGTACAAGAGTACTTTGGAGTCATTTCAATATCAACCATTTGCAAACGTCTGAAACTTGCTTTTGGCAAAGTATGTTCAGGCATAAAACAAATTAAAATATTTGCGTGGGAGCGAGTTTATTTTTGTAATATCATGAAATCTCAAGTGCCTTTAAATAACTATATTAAACTATTTTTACACAAGCGAAACTCAATATGAGCAAAAAAAATCAACAACTTGTAATTGATTTTACCTACCATGGAGCCCCATAAAAACATTGAACATCCATAACAAACTCATTTATTCAAGTTATTGATGATGACACAGTTTAAATAGTATTATACAGATACTGGTTGTTAATCTTTTTTATATAAAATGATATAGAAAAAAAATTACGCATCAGTTATATAGAAAGTAACTGCGGGAATATTTATAATAATGGTGGACAAGTTTATTAACAAACACATACATTGTATGATCTATTTGAATTTTATGGTCATCGGCATTTCAAATGGGATTGGGTTTTTTTGGGGGTTTTTTTTCTTTGGGGTTGGGGGAGGGTCAAACTGCCATTTCAAAAAGCATGAACCTGAGGCTTAGCGTTTGTTAGTGTTTGAATACGCCAAAGACTTCTGTGTGGTCTTCATGAAAAANTTATTTAAAATAGCAGACATAATAACAAAAGATAACCGACATCGTCAACCGTAACGAAACCAAAACAAAAAAGGGCACCGGACAAACATGCTTTAGCAGATAATAACAAAAATCATAAACTTCAAAAAAAGGACAGCAGCCGAATACATGCATGATGAAAGAACAATAGTTTATTGATCAATGCTGAGGCGTCGCTAGAAAAATATGGACGTTCAGAAGCTTTAAAATAAACAAACGGAGTTTAAAGAATAGATGACATTTAAATGTAAAAAATGTGTTCTCTGTATATCTAGAATTCTGTTGTGAGTCCCTATATGAAGATAAGCAGGAATTGTATTACTAGAGGTATGAAACAATTGGATCAATGTCATCCGATTTTTTGTAAGAAACAAACATTTAGATGAGGATCCAAAAAAATCAAAAGCAAAAATGTGGAGGGAAATCTCTATTTAGATCACCAATAGCTATGCATTTTAATGTGTAAGTAATTTGCAAGATCCACGTTGCCGCCGTGAGTGTAGGAAAAGGTCCGTTCAAACGTTTGTGTACATCTCGAAAGAAAAACAATAACGTATGCAATACTTCTACGTTCGTACATGTTGTGACCCAGTATGAGTTCCGGACCTTGGACTACATCACGTTTTGTGATTCAAATTACTTACAGTCTCCCATATCTTGTGATGTCAAACAATTAGTTGAGGTCGTTCACGATATTAAAAAAAATCAGTCGAGTCAGACTTAATCAAGCCTAAGTCTCAATAAACAGGATCTAGTGTATGCCAGTTAATGATTAGCCTAACAATAAGTTATCCCACAATTTAAATGTAGTATAATTTTATAAAAAATATGTTGAAATTCAATTTTACACTTGAACATCTAATGAACATCAGACAAAAAAGAACTTAGTTTGTATTTCAGACATTTTTCAAAGGTCGAATTTTGAAATTTTGCGTTGAAGAATTTTTAAGTTGCTCATGCTTTGACAAAATGGTTCAATAAACGTTTAATTGTAATAAGTGATTCCAGTGTGTGCGAGACTTTTTAATGAACCTAACATACGGAAATGTCTATCAGTCTTTGTTGACCCAAATTGAATTTTAGAGATCTAGAGCTAATGAATGACGTCTGATATAGAGTATTATGATAAACTGTGACCGTTAAGTCGGCTAGTCACGTGTACGTAACGAACGTCACGTGTAGTGTAAAACTACCAATCCATAGCACACACAAGTACATTCTATATATCGCTAATGAAGTAATCGACATACAAAAACGCTTTAGTGAACATTCAATCGGTTTCAAAACATTTCTTTCATCTCTTGACGATGATGGAAATTTACGTAAACAGTAAGATGTAATGAGCGATCCTGCTTAATGTGATAGAGAAATGCTTTTCATTCCGGACCATCAGTTTCCGCCTTCGTTTTTGTTAATGATTTCTGACGTAATATATTTAAGAGGTGAAACGGAACCTTTAAATGTTTTCAATGAATTAGGTTTTGATGCAGAATATTCCGATATGCATCAACAAATTTAAAATTGTCTGAAACGTTTGATTAAAGATAAATGATACTTTGACAGGAAGAGCCAAAGAACTCGCTTTAATCAATTTATCACAAAAACAAAAATATTCACTCATTTATAACCATTTTTATCTCTACAGCACTGTAGCAAACAGTAAGATATATAGACATATACATTAATGATATTTTCAAAGGAAACACGCTCTAAATGTTGCCCTAAAATGGCACTGAAGGGTATATACCCATTATACTTCAACGAAGTAGCAGACACAAAATTAGATGTGACGTCAAACGGTTGTCATATCACACAGATGGTGGATTACAAAACACAATTAAGATTATGTACCGCTGAAGTAAGAAAATGATCAATATAATTCTCCTATATAAATATTTACAGCTATGTAGTAAACATTAAGGTAGTTGTGACGTCTTAACGATGTGGATAACCTTTTAAAAAGGTTATATTAGTTACAAACCTCAATAAAAATAATTCCTGTAAAATTAAGTTATTTGTGATATATTCCCCATGTTACCTCTACCTAGCTTTATAAATTACATGCGGCGTCATTTCGAGGTGGACAACTTAAAAATGGTAAGTTAAAAACGCGATAAAGATAAGTTACCACTTAAATTAGATAATATAAGGTATATTTACTTTTTTATATAAATTTATACATGTGAAGCTATATAGAAAACAGTAAGGCAGATCTAAGCTCTTTACGAAGTTGATACTTTAAGAAAATGGTTAGTTACAAAACGCGATAATATTAAGTTACCACTAAAATGAGATAATATTCGATATATTTCCTTTTTATATCTTTTATCCACGTGAAGCTATATAGAAAACAGTAAGACAGATGTGAGGTCGTTCAGAAGTTAATACCTTAAGAAAATGATAAGTTATAAAACGCGATAAATTAACTTACTACTTAAATTATATAATATCCGATACATTTCCCTTTACACCTCTTTATACATGATGTAGCTTTGCATTAATAAATAAAAATGGCAAGTGACAAACCGCGATAGAAAATAATTACCGCTAAAATAATATGTGTGATATTTTTTCACTTTATACATCCATACAGCTACGCTGTAAACAAGGGGAAAGCTGAGACGTCTTTACTAAAACGATAATATCTGAAAAAAGGGAGTAGCAAAACGGTAAATAGTCTACCTCTGAAATAGGTTCATATGCGATATATGTTCCCCCATATATGTCTGAAGATGTCCTTGAAGATATGAAAGTACTAAATACGTGTTGTTGAGATTTTCTGTTTTGTATTATATATATATCTTCGTAGTAAACAATAAGATAGATGTGATGTCTTTCGGAGATGGATTATACTTCCGACATTTGGAGAAGTAAGAGGCGTATTATGGATGAGTTGACATTCACCAAGTATCATAATGCCCTCTCTGTCTATCCTGAATAGCAGTTATATAGTCGTTATCGTAGCAGCTGTTGTCGTTATGATCACGTATCCGATCCTCTCTGGCTGAACAGGAGTGCCTTCCTGATCATCCGTAAACCTTCAAGTTTCCTTTTGTTATCCATCAAAAACGCCCATGTATAACAGGGACTACATATGTTGATACATAACATATATATGATTGGTTGCCAACACCTACTAATTGTTAGGTGGTAAAAACTGCTTAATTGTGATAAATGGGTCTGTTGTTTGATCATTAGGCAATCGCCATTGTTTGGCCATTTACTGTTATGATGATCTTTTGCTTTTGTTTACATGTGGTGTCTTTCTTTTGGATCCCATTGAATATGATAATTACACATAAGTTATTTGTTATCGGAGATTTAACCGAAGCACCAATACATGTATATTTACCAATTTTGATTGACATAAATTTACTTGGTATCAAAAGAGATGACTTATGTGTACCTGCGTGTTATAATACACACGATGTGATACTGTCTCGATGACTGGACATAATTCTTACTCTGGTTATCAATAACAAAACTATGGACTCGGAGTAGAAATTGTACGATCATCATTTTTGTTTCATCTCCATCCAATGTGTTTTATAAGCGAAGCAAGGCAAAGTACTTTCAATGATATATGAGGTCATCGTGGCCAATAACGAAAGGGTATATGTAGATGCGTCAGTTTGTAGCAACAACATTGACATATTTCGTAATATAAGAAATACGTTGGGTCATTTATTCCATCTAGTAACATCAAATAAACACATCGACTTCAGTTAACTGATTTGGTGAATCAGCTGTTATATAAACAAAATAAAGAGATAATAGATAAATAAACATGTATACCTTTTATTAACAAATACGAGTGAAAATCTCAATTTTAATCGTAATCAGATATCATAAAATACAACAACTTGTTTAACATTCGTTTTGAAAGCAATATCCAGACTTCACCCGAGGGTCATTTGTTAAGACCATCCATTTATCAAATTCTTTATAATCATTGGTAATTTGTTGATTGTTACAGTAAAGAACAGAAGAGAAAACCTCTGATCAATCGTCTGTTTTCTTTGAAATGTGTACATTTGTCATGCTTTATTTGTGCTCATTCGCATTTGGCGTTTAAGGCTTAATGCCATTTGAATAAAATCCGTACGGTTGACTATTTCAGGTATGAATTTTATGCTAGCAGTCGCTATTCCATTGACGTTAGTTACTCTTGGAGGAATTGTATCTTTGGTACTGTTTCTACTATGGTAAGTATTGTAAACACTACACAGAGTAAGTAAAATGGTGGTAAGCTGTGGTGCGACTGGGGAGTGATATATGGTTCATGAAGTAGGAACAGTTCTAGTAGAAGTAGTAGTAGTAGCAGTAGTAGTAGTAGTAGTAGTATCAGTAGCAGTAGTAGTAGTAGTAGTTGTAGTAGTAGTAGTAGTAGTAGTAGTAGCAGTAGTAGTAGCAGTAGTAGTAGTAGTAGTATCAGTAGCAGTAGTAGTAGTAGTAGCAGTAGCAGTAGTAGTAGTAGTAGTAGTAGCAGCAGTAGCAGTAGTAGTAGTAGTAGTAGTAGTAGTAGTAATAGTGTAGTAGTAGTAGTAGTAGAAGAAGAAGTAATAGTAGTAGTAGTAGTAGAAGTAGTAGTAGTAGTAGTAGTAGTAGTAGAAGTAGTAGTAGTAGTAGTAGTAGTAGTAGAAGTAGTAGTAGTAGTAGTAGTAGCAGTAGTAGTATCAGTAGTAGTAGTAGTAGTAGTAGCAGTAGCAGTAGTAGTAGTAGTATCAGTAGCAGTAGTAGTAGTAGTAGCAGTAGCAGTAGTAGTAGTAGTATCAGTAGCAGTAGTAGTAGTAGTAGTTGTAGTAGTAGTAGTAGTAGTAGTAGTAGCAGTAGTAGTAGTAGTAATAGTATCAGTAGCAGTAGTAGTAGTAGTAGTTGTAGTAGTAGTAGTAGCAGTAGTAGTAGTAGCAGTAGTAGTAGTAGTAGTAGTATCAGTAGCAGTAGTAGTAGTAGTAGCAGTAGCAGTAGTAGTAGTAGTATCAGTAGCAGTAGTAGTAGTAGTAGCAGTAGCAGTAGTAGTAGTAGTAGTAGTAGTAGTAGTAGTAGTAGTGTAGTAGTAGTAGTAGTAGAAGAAGAAGTAATAGTAGTAGTAGTAGTAGTAGTAGTAGCAGTAGTAGTAGTAGTAGTAGTAGTAGTAGTAGTAGTAGTAGTAGTAGTAGTAGTAGTAGTAGTAGTAGTAGTAGAAGTAATAGTAGTAGTAGTACTACTAAAATTTTAACATAGCTTTTGGTGCCTCAATATAATTAGCGGATTGAATAAAAAAAAAAATAAGGCAGCCGACTGTTATCAAACTGATATAAACATGTCATGATGGTTTGTTTATCTATTAAATCTGCCATTACAGGAGACGGAAAACCAAGAGGTTGATGACGAAGGGACCAAATAGGGTACTTCTAGAACCGGATGATCTGACGTTTTTACACCGCAAGGATATCAAAACGTCAATGGTATAAAGCTTCCGAGGTTTTAAATAGAGTAGTATGTCTCGCATGTGTGATATATATCGTTCCGTTATTATTTTCCCTGCCATTAGTGAGGAAGAACAAGTAGCATCCGATAGCATTTTTGAGCAATATTTTATTTTTATATAGAAATTGACAACGTGAATAAAAAACACGTGTATTGTATTTGAAAAATACGTAGTAAAGGAATATCAGAGCAAATATTTGATTTATGAATTTTATTGCAGTTGCAGACAGTTAATATATATTTATGCTGTATATACATTCTTTATTGGTTTGTGACTTCTTTTGAAATAAGATGATGAGTCGAGATGTCTGCGGCACCATTAATGTTTGGAATTTTAGATGATTAATTGAATTACGCCAGCTTTGGCCTTAGGATTCAAAGCGTGTAATAAAGGCAACACACAAGGTGGATATCAGTACATAGTTGATACGAACGAACAGGAACTAAAGCAGGAACTGAGAAGATATCAACACAAAGTCAGCATGTGCAATCAGAGCAATTAAATGATAGCATAAGACCATTAAATCTAAATGAAAAGTCAATTTATATATTTTTTGTATTTATAATCAATTGTTCACCAACATTCTCTTCACTTTATAGGCAAAATACTTCAAGTAATTTATGTCAATGCAGACGATCTGGTATATGGTAGTTTCGAAATACAATTACGTTTCCGAACTATTCAAGATTTTGTCAGTCGCCTATTTAATGTTATATAAGCGGTGAATGCTACCTAAAATGTGTCTGTCTACTGTAGACATGAGGGGCGAGTGTCTATTAACGATACGGAATGACGTCTGATACCGATCAAAAAATGTTGTGTAGAGTATAGCAATGCTGTCTTAGTAACTATGAGGTGACGATCTATGTTGTAGACTTTTTCCGGTTGTCGTTACATGTATGACTAATTTTCCGATAAGTAGTGATTACACCATTTCATAGTTTTGAAAACTTAATGTGTTTCAACTGGGTTTTATCTCAAGTTTCTGTCCTTTTCATTTCCTTAGTAATGTTGTTGTTAGTTTGTTTTTACTTTTATGTTACATTGTTAATTTAATTATTCTTTTGTAGGCGATGTGCTATATGTTTATTTGTTTAATTCTTTTTTGTTTATTTTACCACTTTCCATATTAATGTTCATACATGCAGTATCTGCCTTTTCTGTTCAGCAATTACGTTTTACCTGAAAGTTCGGTAGAAACGAAATTAGACTTAGCATGGCCAATCTTCGAATCAACCGGGTTCACTATATAATCGGAATATTCGTTTTTTTCCTCTGATAAAGGAATAGCAGCAGTCTGCTGCCTACATAGCAACATTCGGAGTCTGTATCTGTTTCTATAAATCTGTATATTTGTTCAGATGTTCGTCTCTAGGTACCTTTGGTAAGTCTGTTGTCATGGTAATATGATCGTATTTATAGGTGCTGCTACCAAGTCCAAGTCAGTGACATTTAAATATAATTAAAATTTAAAGTGGCCCACCGGTTTTCAAATCGGCAGTACACACCTTTGCTTTTTCGATGATGTAAAAATGCATGCATCAAATAATACAGGCAACACATGTGGTGCAGAAATACCTTATCATCCGTGTGTGGCTAGTATCTCCACCGACCTTTGCTGGTGATGTCGATGAAGCAGATGTTTACCCGTCTAGAACATCCGTTCTTATTGTCCTTGTCCTTTTTAAGGGCCTCAATGTTAATCTTTACTTTATTCATATTTAACATTACTTTAACGATTTTGAGTTATGTTACCGGTTTCGTTGAAACCTCTACTTTTGTTTGTCTTTGCAGTTTAAAATACTGCCGTTTAGACTCTTCCTAACAACCAACTTATAAGATCCGATTCTGTCTGTGTACATGTATGCTGAGGCTGGGAAGTACTTTCCCATTGTATATAACGTCCATTTGAATCATACAATCAACAAGAATTGTGAAATTTATCTTCACTCCCTATCCCAGACAACAGTTCGTATTGTCTGTTATACGAAGCGTGATGTCGGCCGCTATCGCGTGTGGATGACTGGCTGTGGTTTTCATTGGAGTTCAGTAATTGAGGCAGAGTTATCACGATCTACTTGAGTTGAGGACAGCTTGATTCCGTACAATCCACTATTGAAGTATTAAATTAATCGCATTGGCGTGTTGTATGATCACGATGACCGGTGCTGATAATTCCTCCTGGAGTGCAAGCTTAAAATTAATCTTTCATTCAAATTGTCACGAGCCTATTTCATAGTATGCGCTTGACACATGTCTTACCAGCGTATATCTAAAAGTCGTTTGGGTCAAGCGATTTGAATCCAAATTCTAGAAGGACAATGTCAGATACATTTCGTCTTACTAACTGGCATTGTGAGAGAAAAAAACTTATCCAGAGGCATAGTTAGTACGTTAACGTTTACACTCTTTACTGCCATTAACTGAGATACTGTTTTAGATTTTACATAACCGATATACTTCTCTTTATCTTCCCCATTTTGTTTTGTCACACTCGCGGAGTTTTACAGGGAAAATAGGACTGAAGGATTAAAGTATATTGACAAAATTATGTTTTAGTATAAATGCTTCTCTTTTTAAACTGCAGAAATATCGGCGTAATTGTAACATCATATCGAATGATGATACATCCAACATTAATTACATGGACCCCTATACTAATACAAATAGTCGTGAAACAGGAAACGTATTTTCTGGTACCACCGGGTGCAGAAAACGCTTACTCGATCAAAGCAACTAGTTTCGACATTGATATTGATTTAAGTTAAGTAGTGTCATTCCTTTAATTTGATGTTTGATGTTTTGTTCTTTAGAAGGAAATACGACGCTTGATATTAATGTCAAAATCTTTCGATCCCTATTATTTAATCATTTTGATTAAATATGATGTTTAAAGATGTACTCAATATGGTGTATATCTATTACACAGCTGACCAATGGTGGGTTCCTAGATCCACCAGACCTTCTCAAGGCGTCGGAGAAGTCCAGCCGGTCACTTATCAGCCTACATGAGTGGACAGAGTTTTCCGAGATTGCCAGATACAAGGTAATTATCTTAGCCGGCCCAGGTATCAGCCCAGCGATTAGTCAGTTTTTTCTACCTGTGCGCAATCAAACAGCTGTCTTCCTGTCTTCAATTGTTCTATGACATATCTAGGGTTGTAGAGAGCGAAAATGGGCGTAACCCTGGTTATCGAGGATGGGTCACTGTATTCAGGTTTGTATAAGCTTTTGTGCAATTGGGATATTATTAATAAACGCATTTCGCTGAATTAACGCCCCTCGTCACTGCAATATGACGTGATACTTTAAAAAGTCCCTGATATTTTCTTTTGGTCCCTTTTCATAGCGTTTGCAAAGACTAAAAACAACCCTACAACAAATCAACAGAAAACATTAAAAAAATACTTTACAAACACATTTTACATGCATTAAAACAGGTTAATTACACACAATGTCCGATTAAAAGGGAAGAACGCATCGCTGAGAATCTCTGTTGGTAAAACAAAGTAACAACAAATCCTGGGTCCTTCAAAGACTGACTGTTATTATTTTAAGCTAAGAAGGGACTGCAACTAACAAACGATCTCGTTTTTATCTCTAAATATTGATAAATTGTATTCTAGAGTGTATTTCATTAAAGAATATAAGTTGACTATGAATATTTTATATAACTCTGCCGGTGGTTTGGAGATCAAAGAAACAAATTATTTGGTTTTATATAAACTACTATACACTGTAACTATGTAGTAGTATTGTAATTTGCAGCTTACAAAAAAAATAAAAAAAATAGCCCAGGTTGATCACTGAAAATTGCTTTGGTACAATATACACTATTTTGTCTGTGAGCTGACCCATGATTATAACGTCACAATGAACGTCATTGAATATTGTAACATAAAAAGGCTGAACTGGTTATCGTGAGATAATAGGCCTACGTTATATAAACTCTACTACACTGCTGTAATATCTTACGTAGAACCCGCACTTGGAGTCAGCCCGCGGGATCTAAACGAAACGGTACGACAGCCAGTTAAGGAATTAAAGATACATCGTAGAAAAGAAAAGGAAACGATAGATTTGTCAAAAGAGACAAATAAAAATGTAAAATGTAGAAGGAAAAAATCAGAAACGGAAAAGACGATCCCAACTCTTAAAACTAATACGTCAGATTTTTGTTTTATTTTAATCAATATCCCTGAGCGGAGGCCAAAATACAAAATCCACCATCATGCTAGTGTCTCATTTGTGTCGTCGATTTCTTACATCGTTTTAACATAGCAGTGGCTCGATGAAACATGAGCATATACCTTATATTCCTGCTAAATGAACCTCTTCAGTGAAATTAACTTTAACATCATCAATCATCATATCCTAAAAGACACAAACGAAATTCTGCTGAACAGTAAACCCGAACTTATTTGCATCTTAAGGGCAATAATTTGTATACAGCAGAACATTATTTTAATTTTATTGAAGTCTAAAGCAGTGGAACGTAAATAAGTGCTGTAACATATGCAGATGAACCTGACTTAAAATTACTTTTCAAATTTACCAGACTCCTTTCTATCGTGACCCTCGAACCTTTCAAACTGTGCAACAAAAGCTGAAATGAAAACTTTACTTCCAATTAGCGTATTCTACGACAAGCATGAAATGGGAAAGCACATGCATCAGTGCCTTCTGCACAAAAAAGGAACGAAATTAAGTCAATACTGTCCGCAAATTAAATTATTGAAGCATATAAATTTAATGATATTGTAAAAAATCTTTAACGGTGTGCTGTCTCTTGCAGGAGAATATAAAAAGCTGCCTTCGTGCAATTTCCCGGAACTAATCAACTGTGTTGTTTGCTTGGCTAATAATAATCTCAATCACAAGCATTATGGATATTATTTAATTTAGAAAGCCCCATGCAAATTAGCCAATTATGCTAACGTGATATTTTTTTGTAGATAATTATAAATCCCTTATATGGAAAGCGTATTTTATGACGTTGATCGGTGGAAAGCGGCGAATGATTTACAGTTCCAATATCGAGTTGGTATGAACACCGCGAAATTAAGCAAATAGCAAACCCATCTCGTGCAAAATATATCGATATAATGATTCCTTCATGACAGTTTCAGATTACATTACGTTATGGGTCTAAGCACAATATCAACCTTCGTAAATTACGATGCGATATATATTTTGAAAGAAAGAAAGGACGAGAGTAAGAACAAAGGTCACTGTTTTGAAAACATTCCAGACATAGACAATTATTCATTTCAAGTGTGACATTTCGTCAGAACAACCTAGACCTATCAGAGCATTAATCAGACTTTAGCAAAGAAGTGATCCTCATCAATATGTCTGCTGTAAAAAATACACAAGAAATAACAAACTGAATTTAGTGGCCAAGAACCACTTGTATATCCCAAATGGGTTCCGTTTTGAACGCAAACGAGGAAAAGAAAGGGACATGAAGAATGATAGAATCAAATTTATTTTAAGCTATACTCTTATCCGTGTTGGTGTCTGCAAAGCATTTCCTTCTATGACGTTAAACGGAAAGAACATTCTATAAAGGTTTGTTGTAACAGCGTTTGTACAAAGGGGGTGAAACAATTAACAAGGAAACAAAACTTACCCTACATGCGTCCTTATATAATAAGGGGCCAAATTCGGAACACGAAGACAAAGGCAATGCTGTTTTTAATGTATTGTAAACCCGAATTCCCGTTTACAGTTCCTCATTTATTGCTGGTATTATTCCATAATGCTGATGTACTTTTATTAATTCATTAAATGTATTTATGTCCACGACGTAAAACATATTCGTACCAAATCCCACACTCAGTTGAAATTATTGCTGTAGATTTTAAAAGTAGCATGATATGAAACAATCGTATTAGCGCAAAATTTAATCAGTACAATAACCTATGATTACTGTTTTAGAGGTTGACCCATGATCATATTTTTTTCTTTCTATTGCAATGGATAAGTGATACAAGCAAAACGTGATTTTTTAACAACGAAGACTTTTCAATCTTATCATTAAACTTTTGATTCCAAACTTAACTTTACATTTAAACGCAGTAACAACAAATGCTTGCAGAAAGAATCGATATTTATATCAAGGGGAATCAAATGAGTCCTTGAAATAAATAATGTTTTCCCGATTTTGGCAAATCTCGCTCAAATGGATTCGTGATCATCTACCTAATATAATTTTCGTTGACGCTTGTGCTTTCATTTATTAAAATGTGCAAACGCAATAGTCAATTTGATGCACAAAAAGAAAAAAGACGGCAAATTTGTGTTCAGAAATGCATTTCGCACAATAGAATATTCAATAAGGTCTAATTTGATAGTCGAAATATAATTGAAGTACAATTTTATGTTACCAGTGGCTACACGCGGTGCGTGTGAGCATGGAGGCTGAATTTAAATAAGCTCGAAAATGGGTAAAAAGGGAATTGTTCTTGCTATTGAACTTGCTATTGAACTTGCTATCCAATCAGCAAATTGAGTTCAGTAATTGTACGATGCTTAAACGCATTTGATACTTGCTGATCTATAATGAATTGTGGTGTAATGTGAAAAAAATATGTGATTTTCTGTTTAAAGTCGATCATTTTGTAACTGCAAATGTTTTACGTTTAAATTAACATGTTATTACTATCAAATATGATTTTTTAAGTACTTTTCAACTTGTAGACTATTCATCTAGTCCTATAAAATATGTTTAGATGGCATACAAGTCATAGTAACGATTTCCTCAACATGACTAGGAAACAGAGACAGTAGAGAATATATTTGAGCGGTACCACGTGCGTTTATATGTTTTTTCAAGGTTTAAGAACGACCATTTGTCAATACCACTAAATAGAATACTGACAAGTATCCACACTTTATACATGTTGAGTACGGGACAACCTAGTCGAGTGTTCACCAATCACTAGGAAAATCTACGTTCACCTTGTGTTAATATCGCCGTTCACATGTCATACCTATTTTTGATATGTTGTTTTCTTACATACGCTGTCATGGTAATTTCGCCCTTAGTGCAGAAGGTGAAAGAGGCAAAATAACCATGGCAGCGTATTTTTCCGGTACATGTATGTAATATTCCATGTTGTTGTTCCTACAAATACTATGGGGACATATGTTAGCGTTATGTAAATTCCATGTTATTAAGATTCAACATAATTTGTGGCGTTTGCACACATTTATATCAAACGTTCATGAGACTTTACAAAAAAAGTGTGATATGTACAAATACATATATGCAAGATTTTTGAGAACCAATACAACATACATACGTGTACACATATCATATATCTTCCAGAGTTGGACGCGTATACATATCATTCTAATCCAAAGCAATTAGCACTACACACGGTGGTGTAGTGGGATGCTTTGATATATCATGTATATTCCATAGATATTGCAGGTTCTTCTGATCACAGAGTGCACCCTTCTCTATACAATTACAAAACCATAAATAGACTAGAAAAACATAGTATGTGTAATCTAATTTCAATAAGTGAATTAGTAATTGACTTTTCTTAAAGTGCATTAATGTAGGAAGATAAAATACGCTCAAAAGCATCTCACACCATGAAAACAATGCTTGGTGTTAGATGTACGTTAACGCCTACATACGGTAATCAACCATTTGTTTCTGTTACATTTTCTGTTAATATGGAAAAAAACATAGTAGGCAGCATGCTTCATTTAACAGAAACCGATAACGACGACATCATATTTCAATATTAGGAAACAATAAACAATGGGAACTGAAAAGACACTAAAACAAAATGAAAGACACCATGACCGTCCAAACAACAGAAAGCTTCAGATACAAAACAACATGATTTGTTTTCTATCTAAGCATCCATTTTCCTTGTATTGATGATTTATTCTTATTCATGTTGTCGGCTACTTGGTTTGAATATTATGTTATTCTTAATTATGTAAAGTATTTAATATAGATGTATATATTATAATCAGCAGCCTTTTTGATATAAGATCTAGGACATTCAAATTGTATTGTTGTTTGTAACATTACCAAGGTAATATGCGGACGGATGTTGTCTTCATTTTGGACAACATCGTGGTATTATTCTTACTTGTTTTAAATAAATAGGGTACAAACACATTTTTTATTATTCATATATAGGAAAGAGAGACATAGGATTAAAAGTGTGAATGTGATTGGCTAAAACAAATATTGTTAATGAACATTATAATTCCTTTCTTTACAGGGAGACATCGTGTACATAAAGGAATTGAAGTATAAAGGATTGGAAATGAAAGGGAAAATTCTGGCGTATACTAGAACGGTAGGTGAAATAATTGTTCTTCTTATTTCATAGTATCCTATGACTTGTGTAATCAATTCCCAAATTTGTCGAAAACCTGTAATTATCAAACGCCGCTGTTTGTTTCATCATTGTTTTCCTGTGGGCTGACGTGTTGCATAACATTGCGCTGCGTGACGTCTCTGGATACGCCATGTCATATTTGCATAATGATATATTTACATTTCTACTGCAAGTTCCTCTATGAGTATTTCCATAAGAAAGTGCGTTCATTTAGTTATGAACGCAATTGAATCAGCGTTGTTGCGAAGTTTCTCGTACCGCCTCGAATAATATGAGACAACCGCTAGAAGCAAACAACTTGATAACGTTAGGCTGTTTCAGAAATCTCGTTTGCACGGAAATGCAATGGAAATTATTATGCAATGGCAGGTTTTTAGCAGTGGTTTACATTTAGCATTTGAAATATTTCAGCAAAGGAAGCAGCGTTCCTGTGGAAGCAATTTTCATAATCAAATGACCTGATACAGTTTTATTTCATAAGGGATTGTGTGTATCCACAGCAGATGTAATCTGAGTTTTGACAATATGTTCCGCTTGAAATAGACACACACATGTAATAGCACCACAGCTTGTTCACATATTTTATTAATGTTTATGAATTAACGAATGGCTCATGATCTAGCCAGGACTTAGCTTTCCAACCGGATGGCATTTCCCAAACCATACCCATCATCTTGTAATCAATAACCTTCATACTTTAATGAGATTTTTGTCTCATATTAAACGCTGCATTTTGCTTAAATATATAAACATTAAAACATCTTATTTTGGATTACGGAGGGCGTTGCAAATAGATCTGTTTACTGTTTTAGGAAGGTAATCAACAAATTTATAAAATTTAAGCTATTCAGTTGTTTACACCAGGAAAGTTCAAATTGCTACCTACCAGACAAGAATTATTTTTCCGATAAGAAATGAAGCAAAAAGTACAACGAAAAGGCAAAACGTAATCAATCCACAACGACTCAAATTAACCATGTTGGTCGTTCGGTAGTGGCAGCGCCACCTAGCGGTCATTATCTGATAATGAACATCAATCACGTCGACGTAGATGGCAACAGGATTTGTCGCCTTGATAACGTAATGACATCTCTGTTTGGACCGTGAAACATCGTTATTCCCGACACATTGGATTTGTTCAACACGGAATTATGCGTTTTGTGTAATAATGAAACAAAAACAACAAAACACAGAAATAGTGTTTTTTTTGTATATCCAACAAAAATCTGTTAGCACTCCAATAGCTTTATCGATAATGATATATCATGTACTAAATTGTTTAAACAATCAATATTCAAAATCACAAAGCACATACAAAAATTGCTTTAAACTTCAAACGGTCAGGAAAATTAAGATGTTTGCTTTTATGAAATAATGAAATAACATATCTGTAAAATAAAACGCTATCTTCCATTTTTTTCTCTGTATATATAGATATTGTACAACGCCAGATAATGTGTATTTTACACCATCCCTGTTGAACATCATGTTACCGAGTTGAATGTGACTGTATAGAACTATTTGTATACGTAAAACAAGATCGCCAGGAACATCACTACATAGAAGGCGCAATTGACGTCTCCCGTTATAATGATTAAGGATTGGATATCTCTAAACGTCATGACGTCACGATTAATATTAAGGGTCTGTATATGTTAGACAACACCATTGGAGTGCGTCACTAACACAGCCCTATGACACTCTCCCATACGTCTGTACGACATGATTACTTACGGTGCAGATATAAACGCAGTTTTCAAGATAAGAATACACTGAAATGATCAAGGGGATTTTGTCTTACACAATCAGATATCGGCACAGGATGTATTTCAAAAATGGTACTTACGCGTTACGTCGTGTTCTAATATAAAATCCACCTTACCATAATTTCTGATAAAACAGTGCAGGCTGTCTGAACCAAGTGTAGATATCTTGACATTTAATGATAAAATGCTTCTCTCCAGAAGAGATAACTTAACAACCATGACATCATCGTACGATGATAAACCATGTCTTACTAAGAGTAAATAACTTGATAGTTAAAACATTATAATCCCAGTGCTAAAATGTCTCACATTACAACGGTGACAAAATATGCCTTACTAGAGCTAGATACTTGGTAACTTGTCAATAGTTAAAACATTATTATCCCAGTGCTAAAATGTCTCATATTACAACAGTGACAAAATATGCCTTACTAGAGCTAGATACTTGGTAACTTGTCAATAGTTAAAACATTATTATCCCAGTGCTAAAATGCTCACATTACAACGGTGACAAAATATGCCTTACTAGAGCTAGATACTTGGTAACTTGTCAATAGTTAAAACATTATTATCCCAGTGCTAAAATGTCTCACATTACAACGGTGACAAAATATGCCTTACTAGAGCTAGATACTTGGTAACTTGTCAATAGTTAAAACATTATTATCCCAGTGCTAAAATGTCTCACATTACAACGGTGACAAAATATGCCTTACTAGAGCTAGATACTTGGTAACTTGTCAATAGTTAAAACATTATTATCCCAGTGCTAAAATGTCTCACATTACAACGGTGACAAAATATGCCTTACTAGAGCTAGATACTTGGTAACTTGTCAATAGTTAAAACATTATTATCCCAGTGCTAAAATGTCTCACATTACAACGGTGACAAAATATGCCTTACTAGAGCTAGATACTTGGTAACTTGTCAATAGTTAAAACATTATTATCCCAGTGCTAAAATGTCTCACATTACAACGGTGACAAAATATGCCTTACTAGAGCTAGATACTTGGTAACTTGTCAATAGTTAAAACATTATTATCCCAGTGCTAAAATGTCTCACATTACAACGGTGACAAAATATGCCTTACTAGAGCTAGATACTTGGTAACTTGTCAATAGTTAAAACATTATTATCCCAGTGCTAAAATGTCTCACATTACAACGGTGACAAAATATGCCTTACTAGAGCTAGATACTTGGTAACTTGTCAATAGTTAAAACATTATTATCCCAGTGCTAAAATGTCTCACATTACAACGGTGACAAAATATGCCTTACTAGAGCTAGATACTTGGTAACTTGTCAATAGTTAAAACATTATTATCCCAGTGCTAAAATGTCTCACATTACAACGGTGACAAAATATGCCTTACTAGAGCTAGATACTTGGTAACTTGTCAATAGTTAAAACATTATTATCCCAGTGCTAAAATGTCTCACATTACAACGGTGACAAAATATGCCTTACTAGAGCTAGATACTTGGTAACTTGTCAATAGTTAAAACATTATTATCCCAGTGCTAAAATGTCTCACATTACAACGGTGACAAAATATGCCTTACTAGAGCTAGATACTTGGTAACTTGTCAATAGTTAAAACATTATTATCCCAGTGCTAAAATGTCTCACATTACAACGGTGACAAAATATGCCTTACTAGAGCTAGATACTTGGTAACTTGTCAATAGTTAAAACATTATTATCCCAGTGCTAAAATGTCTCACATTACAACGGTGACAAAATATGCCTTACTAGAGCTAGATACTTGGTAACTTGTCAATAGTTAAAACATTATTATCCCAGTGCTAAAATGTCTCACATTACAACGGTGACAAAATATGCCTTACTAGAGCTAGATACTTGGTAACTTGTCAATAGTTAAAACATTATTATCCCAGTGCTAAAATGTCTCACATTACAACGGTGACAAAATATGCCTTACTAGAGCTAGATACTTGGTAACTTGTCAATAGTTAAAACATTATTATCCCAGTGCTAAAATGTCTCACATTACAACGGTGACAAAATATGCCTTACTAGAGCTAGATACTTGGTAACTTGTCAATAGTTAAAACATTATTATCCCAGTGCTAAAATGTCTCACATTACAACGGTGACAAAATATGCCTTACTAGAGCTAGATACTTGGTAACTTGTCAATAGTTAAAACATTATTATCCCAGTGCTAAAATGTCTCACATTACAACGGTGACAAAATATGCCTTACTAGAGCTAGATACTTGGTAACTTGTCAATAGTTAAAACATTATTATCCCAGTGCTAAAATGTCTCACATTACAACGGTGACAAAATATGCCTTACTAGAGCTAGATACTTGGTAACTTGTCAATAGTTAAAACATTATTATCCCAGTGCTAAAATGTCTCACATTACAACGGTGACAAAATATGCCTTACTAGAGCTAGATACTTGGTAACTTGTCAATAGTTAAAACATTATTATCCCAGTGCTAAAATGTCTCACATTACAACGGTGACAAAATATGCCTTACTAGAGCTAGATACTTGGTAACTTGTCAATAGTTAAAACATTATTATCCCAGTGCTAAAATGTCTCACATTACAACGGTGACAAAATATGCCTTACTAGAGCTAGATACTTGGTAACTTGTCAATAGTTAAAACATTATTATCCCAGTGCTAAAATGTCTCACATTACAACGGTGACAAAATATGCCTTACTAGAGCTAGATACTTGGTAACTTGTCAATAGTTAAAACATTATTATCCCAGTGCTAAAATGTCTCACATTACAACGGTGACAAAATATGCCTTACTAGAGCTAGATACTTGGTAACTTGTCAATAGTTAAAACATTATTATCCCAGTGCTAAAATGTCTCACATTACAACGGTGACAAAATATGCCTTACTAGAGCTAGATACTTGGTAACTTGTCAATAGTTAAAACATTATTATCCCAGTGCTAAAATGTCTCACATTACAACGGTGACAAAATATGCCTTACTAGAGCTAGATACTTGGTAACTTGTCAATAGTTAAAACATTATTATCCCAGTGCTAAAATGTCTCACATTACAACGGTGACAAAATATGCCTTACTAGAGCTAGATACTTGGTAACTTGTCAATAGTTAAAACATTATTATCCCAGTGCTAAAATGTCTCACATTACAACGGTGACAAAATATGCCTTACTAGAGCTAGATACTTGGTAACTTGTCAATAGTTAAAACATTATTATCCCAGTGCTAAAATGTCTCACATTACAACGGTGACAAAATATGCCTTACTAGAGCTAGATACTTGGTAACTTGTCAATAGTTAAAACATTATTATCCCAGTGCTAAAATGTCTCACATTACAACGGTGACAAAATATGCCTTACTAGAGCTAGATACTTGGTAACTTGTCAATAGTTAAAACATTATTATCCCAGTGCTAAAATGTCTCACATTACAACGGTGACAAAATATGCCTTACTAGAGCTAGATACTTGGTAACTTGTCAATAGTTAAAACATTATTATCCCAGTGCTAAAATGTCTCACATTACAACGGTGACAAAATATGCCTTACTAGAGCTAGATACTTGGTAACTTGTCAATAGTTAAAACATTATTATCCCAGTGCTAAAATGTCTCACATTACAACGGTGACAAAATATGCCTTACTAGAGCTAGATACTTGGTAACTTGTCAATAGTTAAAACATTATTATCCCAGTGCTAAAATGTCTCACATTACAACGGTGACAAAATATGCCTTACTAGAGCTAGATACTTGGTAACTTGTCAATAGTTAAAACATTATTATCCCAGTGCTAAAATGTCTCACATTACAACGGTGACAAAATATGCCTTACTAGAGCTAGATACTTGGTAACTTGTCAATAGTTAAAACATTATTATCCCAGTGCTAAAATGTCTCACATTACAACGGTGACAAAATATGCCTTACTAGAGCTAGATACTTGGTAACTTGTCAATAGTTAAAACATTATTATCCCAGTGCTAAAATGTCTCACATTACAACGGTGACAAAATATGCCTTACTAGAGCTAGATACTTGGTAACTTGTCAATAGTTAAAACATTATTATCCCAGTGCTAAAATGTCTCACATTACAACGGTGACAAAATATGCCTTACTAGAGCTAGATACTTGGTAACTTGTCAATAGTTAAAACATTATTATCCCAGTGCTAAAATGTCTCACATTACAACGGTGACAAAATATGCCTTACTAGAGCTAGATACTTGGTAACTTGTCAATAGTTAAAACATTATTATCCCAGTGCTAAAATGTCTCACATTACAACGGTGACAAAATATGCCTTACTAGAGCTAGATACTTGGTAACTTGTCAATAGTTAAAACATTATTATCCCAGTGCTAAAATGTCTCACATTACAACGGTGACAAAATATGCCTTACTAGAGCTAGATACTTGGTAACTTGTCAATAGTTAAAACATTATTATCCCAGTGCTAAAATGTCTCACATTACAACGGTGACAAAATATGCCTTACTAGAGCTAGATACTTGGTAACTTGTCAATAGTTAAAACATTATTATCCCAGTGCTAAAATGTCTCACATTACAACGGTGACAAAATATGCCTTACTAGAGCTAGATACTTGGTAACTTGTCAATAGTTAAAACATTATTATCCCAGTGCTAAAATGTCTCACATTACAACGGTGACAAAATATGCCTTACTAGAGCTAGATACTTGGTAACTTGTCAATAGTTAAAACATTATTATCCCAGTGCTAAAATGTCTCACATTACAACGGTGACAAAATATGCCTTACTAGAGCTAGATACTTGGTAACTTGTCAATAGTTAAAACATTATTATCCCAGTGCTAAAATGTCTCACATTACAACGGTGACAAAATATGCCTTACTAGAGCTAGATACTTGGTAACTTGTCAATAGTTAAAACATTATTATCCCAGTGCTAAAATGTCTCACATTACAACGGTGACAAAATATGCCTTACTAGAGCTAGATACTTGGTAACTTGTCAATAGTTAAAACATTATTATCCCAGTGCTAAAATGTCTCACATTACAACGGTGACAAAATATGCCTTACTAGAGCTAGATACTTGGTAACTTGTCAATAGTTAAAACATTATTATCCCAGTGCTAAATGGCTCACATTACAACGGTGACAAAATATGCCTTACTAGAGCTAGATACTTGGTAACTTGTCAATAGTTAAAACATTATTATCCCAGTGCTAAAATGTCTCACATTATAACGATGACAAAATATGCCTTACTAGAGCTAGGTACTTGGTAACTTATCAATAGTTAAAACATTATAATCCCAGTGCTGAAATGTCTCACATTTCAACGGTGACAAAATATGCCTTACTAGAGCTTGATGCTTGGTAACTTGTCAATAGTTTAAACATTATTATCCCAGTGCTAAATGGCTCACATTATAGCTGTGACAAAATATGCCTTACTAGAGCTACATACTTGGTAACTTGTCAATAGTTAAAACATTATTACCCCAGTGCTAAATGGCTCACATTATAACGGTGACAAAATATGCCTTACCAGATCTAGATACTTGGTAACTTGTCAAAAGTTAAAACATTATTATCCCAGTGTTAAATGGCTCACATTACATCGGTGACAAAATATGCCTTACTACAGCTAGCTTACTAGAGCTAGATACTTGGTTACTTGTCAATAGTTAAAACATTATTACCCCAGTGCTAAATGGCTCACATTATAACTGTGACAAAATATGCCTTACTAGAGCTTGATGCTTGGTAACTTGTCAATAGTTTAAACATTATTATCCCAGTGCTAAAAGGTCTCACATAACAACGGTGACAAAATATGCCTTACTAGAGTTAGATACTTGGTAACTTGTCAATAGTTAAATCATTATTATCCCAGTGGTGAAATGTCTCACATTTCAACGGTGACAAAATATGCCTTTCTAGAGCTAGATACTTGGTAACTTATTAATAGTTAAAACATTATTATCCCAGGGCTGAAATGTCTCACATTACAACGGTGACATAATATGCCTTACCAGAGCTAGATACTTAGTAACTTATCAATAGTTAAAACATTCTAATCCCAGTGCTGAAATGTCTCACATTTCAACGGTGACAAAATATGCCTTACCAGATCTAGATACTTGGTAACTTGTCAAAAGTTAAAACATTATTATCCCAGTGCTCAAATGTCTCACATTATAACGATGGCAAAATATGCCTTACTGGAGCTAGATACTTGGTAACTTATCAATAGTTAGAACATTATAATCCCAGTGCTGAAATGTCTCACATTTCAACGGTCACAAAATATGCCTTACCAGAGCTGCATACTTGGTAACTTGGCAATAGTTAAAACATTATTATCCAAGTGCTAAAATGTCTTACATTACAACTGTGACAAAATATGCCTTACTAGAGTTAGATACTTGGTAACTTGTCAATTGTTAAAACATTATTATTCCAGTGCTAAAATGTCTCACATTTTAACGATGACAAAATATGCCTTACCAGAGCAAGATACTTGGTAACTTGTCAATATTTAAAACATTATTATCCCAGTGCTAAAGGGCTCATATTATAACCGTGACAAAATATGCCTTACTAGAGTTAGATACTTGGTAACTTGTCAATTGTTAAAACATATTTATTCCAGTGCTAAAATGTCTCACATTATAACGCTGACAAAATATGCCTTTCTAGAGCTAGATACTTGGTAACTTATTAATAGTTAAAACATTATTATCCCCGTGCTAAAATGTCTCACATTTTAACGATGACAAAATATGCCTTACTAGAGCTACATACTTGGTAACTTGTCAATAGTGAAAACATTATTATCCCAGTGCTAAAGGGCTCATATTATAACCGTGACAAAATATGCCTTACTAGAGCTTGATGCTTGGTAACTTGTCAATAGTTTAAACATTATTATCCCAGTGCTAAATGGCTCATATTATAACCGTGACAAAATATGCCTTACTAGAGCTACATACTTGGTAACTTGTCAATAGTTTAAACATTATTATCCCAGTGCTAAATGGCTCATATTATAACCGTGACAAAATATGCCTTACTAGAGCTTGATGCTTGGTAACTTGTCAATAGTTTAAACATTATTATCCCAGTGCTAAATGGCTCATATTATAACCGTGACAAAATATGCCTTACTAGAGCTTGATACTTGGTAACTTGTCAATAGTGAAAACATTATTATCCCAGTGCTAAAAGGTCTCACATAACAACGGTGACAAAATATGCCTTGCTTGAGCTAGATACTTGGTAACTTGTCAAAAGTTAAAACATTATTATCCCAGTGCTAAAGGGCTCATATTATAACCGTGACAAAATATGCCTTACTAGAGTTAGATACTTGGTAACTTGTCAATATTTAAAACATTATTATCCCAGTGCTCAAATGTCTCACATTATAACGATGGCAACATATGCCTTACTAGTGCTAGATACTTGGTAACTTATCAATAGTTGAAACATTATTATCCCAGTGTTTAATGGCTCACATTACAACTGTGACAAAATATGCCTTACTAGAGCTTGATGCTTGGTAACTTGTCAATAGTTTAAACATTATTATCCCAGTGCTAAAATGCCTCACATTATAACGATGACAAAATATGCCTTACTAAAGCTAGGCACTTGGGAACTTATAAATAGTTAAAACATTATAATCCCAGTGCTGAAATGTTTCACATTTCAACGGTGACAAAATATGCCTTACTACAGCTAGCTTACTAGAGCTAGATACTTGGTTACTTGTCAATAGTTAAAACATTATTACCCCAGTGCTAAATGGCTCACATTATAGCTGTGACAAAATATGCCTTACTAGAGCTTGATACTTGGTAACTTGTCAATAGATAAAACATTATTATCCCAGTGCTAAAATGCCTCACATTATAACGATGACAAAAGATGCCTTACTAGAGCTAGGAACTTGGGAACTTATCAATAGTTAAAACATTCTAATCCCAGTGCTGAAATGTCTCACATTTCAACGGTGACAAAATATGCCTTTCTAGAGCTAGATACTTGGTAACTTATTAATAGTTAAAACATTATTATCCCAAGGGCTAAATACTTGGTAACTTGTCAATAGTTATAACATTATTATCCCAGTGCTAAATGGCTCACATTACAACGGAGACAAAATATGCCTTACTAGAGCTTGATACTTGGTAACTTGTCAATAGTGAAAACATTATTATCCCAGTGCTAAAAGGTCTCACATAACAACGGTGACAAAATATGCCTTTCTAGAGCTAGATACTTGGTAACTTGGCAATAGTTAAAACATTATTATCCCAAGGGCTAAATACTTGGTAACTTGTCAATAGTGCCTTACTAGAGCTAGATACTTGTTAACTTATCAATAGTTAAAACATTCTAATCCCAGTGCTGAAATGTCTCACATTTCAACGGTCACAAAATATGCCTTACCAGAGCTTGATACTTGGTAACTTGTCAATAGATAAAACATTATTATCCCAGTGCTGAAATGTCTCACATTACAACGGTGACATAATATGCCTTACCAGAGCTAGATACTGGGTAACTTGTCAATAGTTAAAACTTTATTATCCCAGTGCTAAAATGTCTTACATTACAACTGTGACAAAATATGCCTTACTAGAGTTAGATACTTGGTAACTTGTCAATAGATAAAACATTATTATCCCAGTGCTCAAATGTCTCACATTACAACGGTGACAAAAGATGCCTTACCAGAGCTAGATACTGGGTAACTTGTCAATAGTTAAAACTTTATTATCCCAGTGCTAAAATGTCTTACATTACAACTGTGACAAAATATGCCTTACTAGAGCTTGATACTTGGTAACTTGTCAATAGATAAAACATTATTATCCCAGTGCTCAAATGTCTCACATTATAACGATGACAAAATATGCCTTACTAAAGCTAGATACTTGGTAACTTGTCAATAGTTTAAACATTATTATCCCAGTGCTAAAGGGCTCATATTATAACCGTGACAAAATATGCCTTACTAGAGCTAGATACTTGGTAACTTATCAATAGTTAAAACATTATTATCCCAAGGGCTAAAATGTCTCACATTTCAACGGTGACAAAATATGCCTTACTAGAGCTAGATACTTCGTAACTTGTCAATAGTTAAAACATTATTATCCCAAGGGCTAAAATGTCTCACACTTCAACGGTGACAAAATATGCCTTACTAGAGCTGGTTACTTGGTAACTTGTCAATAATTAAAACATTATTATCCCAGTGCTAAAATGTCTTACATTACAACTGTGACAAAATATGCCTTACTAGAGCTGGTTACTTGGTAACTTGTCAATAATTAAAACATTATTATCCCAGTGCTAAATGGCTCACATTACAACGGTGACAAAATATGCCTTACTAGAGCTAGATACTTGGTAACTTATCAATAGTTGAAACATTATTATCCCAGTGTTTAATGGCTCACATTACAACTGTGACAAAATATGCCTTACTAGAGCTGGTTACTTGGTAACTTGTCAATAATTAAAACATTATTATCCCAGTGCTAAAATGTCTTACATTACAACTGTGACAAAATATGCCTTACTAGAGCTAGATACTTGGTAACTTGTCAATAGTTAAAACATTATTATCCCAGTGCTAAATGGCTCACATTACAACTGTGACAAAATATGCCTTACTAGAGCTAGATACGTGGTAACTTGTCAATAGTTAAAACATTATTATCCAAGTGCTAAAATGTCTTACATTACAACGGTGACAAAATATGCCTTACCAGAGCTAGATACTTGGTAACTTGTCAATAGTTAAAACATTATTATCCCAGTGCTAAAATGTTTCACATTACAACGGTGACAAAATATGCCTTACTAGAGCTACATACTTGGTAACTTGTCAATAATGACTGTATCATACTACACTGAATTATAAAATCTGTCTCACTAAGTGTGAAAATGTCAATTACATTTGTTAAATCTCTGGATTAAGATGTATCAAATTCCATTATCCTCTTCATTTGACGTTAAATTTGACAGTAAAATAATTCTTACTTTGTTTCAATCTTTTGACTTTTTTATTATCTATAATTGTGTCACATCTCGTAGCTACCATGTATTTAACATTTTTTGTTTTTCTAAAATCATGAAAATATCACAGATGGAATTTAACTTCATGTGTGTCTGTCAAACAATATAGGTTTGTAAACATTGCACATCGTATAACAACCACTGGTATTAAAGTCATAGGATCAATGTGTCAATGTTATTGCTTCGTGTTTTATCTGGAGGAGTCTATCGAATTTTTCTCACGAACCATAGTCTCCCACAGTAATCACATGAGTTAAACGATAACTGAAGGCGACGTGAACGATCCCATATAGGCCGTCAACGACATGTTATCAGATAATCGCCTATGTGTATGTCCTTTTGAAAGTATGTATTGTGATTTCACATCCAAACTAATAAGACGTGTATTGATGTTTTAATGTCATTTGTGTGTCATTGATATGTCCTTAAGACCTGAACGGAATTTCTACATTGTTCACTAAAATAAATTTTATTTTTTATTTTTGGGAAAATGTTATCTCGTGTGATCGAGAGTTGTATATAGTGTATTTAATAAGGTATGATATATTGTAGATGTTTGTATGGTTTTAGTATTGTTTCATGGCCCTTCGACACTGCGAGTCATTTAGGGCCTAACAACACTGTACAAATAGACATTTACAGAACAAATACATCAAATTAGAAATAAAGAGGTTTAAGAGGTGCACAAATGTAAAATTATATTAACAGTGAACAAATTGGATGTAAAATATATCAGATTTTATTATAAAGATCAATTGAGTGTAAATAATCACATATTGATTGAAAAGAAACTGTATCAAATTAACTTGTCATAGACGATACATTTTCTGTCACGTTTTTGTTTGAAATCAGCGCTACAAATTGTAGAACAGACATGTGTATGATATGTACAGTGTATACAACGCTTATTTATGTAACATTTACTTTTGTTTCTTTTACTTATTTATTACATTTACAACATGACACGTTTTGTAGATATCACTTTTATTGGTCCAGATTCAGGACGTCGTTCTGGTTAAGTCTAAGACATGTAATTGAGATTTGTTGTTTCACAAGCCTTAGACCTTGACTTACTGTATATTCGCAAATGCTGTGTAAGAATCGGTATATTCCAGTCAAATTTGATTTTATCATAAGATCAACTGAGTATACCAAAGTCATTACAAAGGCACATGTAGCTACTATTCCCTGTTAAATGGTCAGCATATAGGGTGATCGCCACAACTTGTTTGCCGTTGTCAGTATAATGTGAATAGGTGGAAAGCTGTACTGGGTGCATTCGGTATAGTATTTCAGTGAGGAAGCACTCTAGAGTCGGCATCAGATCCGTGCTATCGCATGGAAGCAGATACATCAACATACTGCCTTCAACACTCTACGTACATTACAGACATAGGTCACGTCTTTTCATCACCTCAGCTGTTAACATGTCGATAAAACTCACACCATTCGATAAATTACAATTACCATTTTTAATTCAGACGTTAAATAGTTTCATTGGCTACCAATAATTGGTAGGAGACACTGAGCTACTACGTATCAATCAGTATCGTTTTATATCTTTATCTCGTGGTGTTAATTGTCATTATATATGGGTTCCAATTGTGTTAAAGTGTACTGATGATATTTTTTTCATTTTACTCTGTTGTATTGGTTTATTTAGCCACTGAATATTAAGCAACATGAGTTGCAATGTTGAACTATCTTAGTTGATAATTTGCATGGTGTGTCGTGTATTTTAAGCATTATATCAACAAAATAGGGTCGTAATGGTCCAAAAGGTCAAAAAGAATAAAAAAAAAAAAATCATCACAAACGGTAGTTTCATAACAATATATACATCCAATTATGGCAGCATCCCTATTTTTCTTTACCCTGTATATCTCCAGATGCTGCGAGGAAAAATGCACATCAATATATGTATATCATAGTTCACTTCAGCGCTATACGAAAAAGAAAGATCAAAATCTGAAGAAACGCTAAATAAGCACGATAACAAAAGTCAAAATAAAATTAAGTTTAATACCTCTGAGATCATGGTTTGGCGTAACCAAACGTGATTTCTTTGTATTTTGAGATATATCAACCATAACGAAGATTAATGGTCAATTTTCAAGTTCAAATTTTATTTTAGTTTGATCATGTTGACCAAACATTTTTTCAGCAGGTATCTCAATACACAGCGCTTTCTATGAAGCTATCATGTGACAACTCTGTCTTTTATTGACGAGTTTAGTAATTTGTCATGCAAATATAACAACCCAGTGTAAATCATAATATCCCTTTACAGGAGCATCAGTGTAAAATAAAACAAATAGAGCATTATCTTTCAAACACCAAAATAAAACTCTAAGACCTTGATATGAAAAGCCTTGGCAAAGATAATTTAATATCTTCAAATGGCGAGCAAAAGTGGAAATAAACGGGGAACAGAACAGGACTACTTATTATAAATCATAAATCAATATAATTTGTTTTATGTGTGGTCGATTACTTCAGTAATTTCTATTTCCTACACCGACAAATGTTGTATGGCACGTATTACTTTTGAAACATTATGCATCATCAATCAAACGTTCCTATCTTGTTTGCTTTGTTCTATATTAAATATTAATAGAATTTATTGATCGGATGATTCATGAATTTATCTTTTTATATTTAATATCTTAAAAGCTTCGGGACATCCGTCATGAAAATGTGAACCCTCTGTATGGATTTTTGAACGACCCCGTCCGACCGGCCCTTGTATCCGAGCATTGCAATAGGGGCAGTTTGAAGGTAAGGAGACCAATTGTATTTTTCAGTACACATGATAAAATAATGCCAAATATAGAGTTCAGTAAAGTTTGTCACGAAATAAATTCATCAGTCTTATGCCTAAGAGCCAATTCTGAAATGTTAAGTGCTCAATCAGAAATCCATCATTGTGATTTATAGGCAAAATTATGTCCAGTGATGTTGCCCTGGTTTTGTTAGCATTTTGTGCCTGGAACCATCGATCTTCACAGTTACTGCTATATTTGCATTATTCGTACATGTAACTCAGCAGAGTTTTTGTAATTATGCAAAATGGTATTAACTATTTGGTGTTACGTAATTGTAATTTAATTTCGTAATTATCCACATCCTGCAAACGTGATTGATCGTAACTTAATGATCAGTCTGTGTTAGATGTCATAAATATGCAGAATAATGTTCTCTCCCTATTATGCAACATAATGCATAAACTGTTGTAATAACTTAACACAGTATATAAATTGTAATCACATAACATTTTATGTACTGAATTGAAATTACATAACATTTATGCAAATATTGGAAGAACGTAACATGTTATGTTTTATAATATAATCACGTGTAATGTAACACATTATACTTACGTAAAATGGCATGTATAATATTGGTATCACTTCACATGGTATATCAATATTGTAATCACTTAACCTGTTATGTACACTATTGTCATCATGTAACATTGTATTAATACGTTGTAATCGTGTAACATGCAGGTCCTAATGGTCAAGTTATTTAAAATTTTAATAAGACATCGAAATAAGCCTGATATTTAAACTTATGGAATACCTTACATAAACCTCTTTTGTTTATTCCAGGATGTCCTGAACAACGAGAATATTAAACTTGACTGGGATTTCAAATCGTCCCTGTTGACGGATCTGGTTAGGGTAGGTCCTCTTCTTCATTTATCTTACTTGTTTGGGATAAATTGCCTTCTTCATTTTGATATAACTGCTAAGTGGAAATTGATTTTTTGATTCTAGCATAGCTGGTTAGTGAAAGGCGTCTTCCTCATTTTGGGGAGTAATAATAAGGAAAGTTGACTTCAGGAATCTGACGGATCTGGTTAGAGTATAGTGACTACCTTAATCTGACGAATTTGGTTAGGAGAAGGTATCTGCCTAACACTAAATGATATCTTAAAGATAAATTGTCCTCTGGAATCAAACAGATCTCGTTAGAATAAGGTATAACAGTGATAACTTTATTTAAAGAGGATCATTTTTTAGGATCGTACCTATCTTCCATATGTACATATATATAATATAACTATGTAAAATAAAAACACAAAAACACGCATACATCAAAAACAAAAACTCAAGAAAGTATTTCTTATGTAAAGGAAGTATTAATAGCAATATTTACGTTTATATTGACTTTTGAAAACAATCAGAGTTTTTGATATTGTAACATCTACGGGTAGTGCATTCCTTATGATTGCGCTCGAATATTGAATGTCTTTTTAAACAGTTCTGAGTTGTGACGATATATGAATAAACAAGCAAATTGGTGGAATTTATACCCCCCGCTTGCAGAACATATTGGAGGTTAACATTATTGAGGTAAAGTTTAAACATGTGAGTATCGTGCTGTTGAGACATAATGTATAGCTTGAAACTTAAAGAAAAAAGCACTATTCCTCATTGATGCACAAATCACATCGGTTGGCAAACTTAGCATGAAGAAAAAAGCCCTATCGATTATCCGTAAATATGCACAAATCACATCGGTTGGCAAACTTAGCATGAGTCGGATGTGCATACGGAATTTGGTTGAAACATCTTAACCATATCTACAGCAATTATCACATGAAAACCAAAGAGTGTCCGAGATGGGTGGGAAAGACAGAGGAACACAAACATTGTTATCAAGTTTTTATCAAGTTTTAAGGAACTTGGCTAATATTTGCCAGAGTTATTAAGCGGAAACTACAGATAATGACGTTTTTCGTTAATCAAGGGGCCATATCTCTTGCAAATGGAGTCCGTTGAAAGTGATCATCGAACTTGGCCAAGCCCTTTTGGCATTTAACCCTGTGAGCAAGTTCAAATAAAATCGGTTAATATTTGCTGTAGTCATTGCACGGAAACGAAGCGCTGCAGATAATGACGTTTTTCGGTAATCAAGGGGCCATAACTCTTTCAAATGGGGTCCGCTGAAAGTGGTCATCGAACTTGGCCAAGCCCTTATGGCATTTAACCTTGTGACTAGGTTTAAAGAAAATCGGTTAACATTTGTTGTAGTTTTTGTACGGAAACGAAGCACGGCAGCAGACAGACAGACCCACATCAATACCCCCCGTTTCGGTGAAACATCCTTGTGATATAGTTTGAAGTGAGGTTACGGCTTCCTGAAATTGTATTTGAAGTGTATCAGGCATAATGTCAAATTATTGGAACATTTTCTTTAACGACTCTGTTTGGATAGTCAAAAATAACATCATCTGACGGATCTGGTTAGAAGAAATTGATTTCAAGACAGTAGATGTTATCAGGAAGGTGCGTTGACTTCTGAAATCAAACAGATCTTCGAAAAGTAAGGTGACTGTCTTCATCTGACGGATCTGGGTAGGAGAAGTTCATTTCAATACAGTAGATGCTATCGGGAAGGTACGCTGCCTTCTTGAATCAAACAGATCTCGCAAGAGTAAGGTGACTGTCTCCATCTGACAGATCTGGTTAGGAAAAGTTAAGTTTAAGATAGTAGATGCTATCGGGAAGGTACGCTGCTTTCTTGAATCAAACAGATCTGGGTACGGTTTGCTTCCACAAACTAATGGTCAGTGCAAGATCATTTTATGAACCTTTTGGATTGTTTTTCACGGTATGGTAACTTTACACCGTTTACACCTATTACTGACGGGTCTTGTAAGTTACGATTAGCTGTCTTCGTGATTCGAATAAAGGGTACAGAATGTTAATGTGAATGTGATATAACCCTAATGACTGCAGTAATAATTTCGATAATATGTGATGTTCTCATAGGTTATTCACCGAACCAGTGAATACATTTAGATTTGACCATTTGCATTGGATAACCAAGCGTCATGTTAGCACCTATCAATCAGGTATTCTAACGGCAAATATTAAATTGGTCACGTTGCTTCGTCTGTGCTCTTTGATCTGGTGTTGTAAAACCTTTATGCCTTTTTGATTTTGTACTTTTAGATTACAAACCATCACCAGTAGATATCCCTTACATTTGGTTGTTACGCGTAAATCCATGTATCAACCTTATCAACAGGCGATAATTGTATGATACAACTTTTAAAGTTCATTGAAAGGAGGTCAGCAAGCAAATCATAATATCGAATGGAGCTAAACATTTTGGACATTCATGCATTAGGTCAACTTATTTTGATATAGCACGGATATCAGCTATTTATCTTATACATAAAATGTATCTTATACATGGAATTTATCTCTATATAGTTATACTACTTTCAAAATTACTCTTTATATAATTTGATGTAAAGAAAGGCCTTTGATGAAACATATGAGTGCGACATCACATCCTATTTTATCAATTTGAAAGAATTTTATTTTGTATTTTGTATTGTTTAACGGCCCATCGACAATGTGAGTCATTTAGGCCCAACAACACTGTAGAAAGAGATATTCACGAAAATAAACACATCAAACCAAAACTTAATAGCTTCAAATGTACAGGATTAAAGAAATACATCAATATCGAACAAATTGGCTGCACAATATATCATATTTTATTGAAAAGATCAATAGAGTGTAAAAAGTCATATATTAATTGCACAGAAACAGTATCAAATAACCTTTTTAAAGACGGTACATCATAAAATCTGTCACATATTTGTCTTAAATTAGCGCATTCAATCATAAAGTGTTTGACTATAAATGGTTGATCGCACGCATGACAATAAGGCTGGTCTTCCTTACCCAAAATGGAGCCATGTGTGATGTAGGTATGGCCTATACGCAGCCGCGAGAGGACAAGTTCCTCTCTGCGATCTGCTCTACTTCTTGCACATGAACCCACATTATGTTGAATTTCAAATAACTTGCTGTTTAATTCTTCAGACCATCTTTTTTTGCAAATTCGTTTTAATAATTTGTTATAGAAGGTTTAAAATCAGAAAAAGGCAGTTTAAGATCTTTTGGATGTAGGTTAAGGGCTGTTTCAGCAGCTCTATCTACCTTTTCGTTTCCGTTTATTCCGACATGACCTTGTATCCATATAAAGATCAGGTGGCAAAACAATAAAATTTTGTTAATACGAAGGGCGATGATTTGAATTTTATGTTAATCAATGTGTGTTAAGCCACACAACACCATGCGGAATATCAACGATTAGGTATTATTTTATATAAGTCCTTAATACCCAATTGTCTTCTAATAACATTAAGAAATTATACAGAATTATTTCTTTTCATAACCTGATCACCTTTGTCTTGGTTTTAGGGTTTGCGATTTATTCAGTCGACTCCCATCCATTACCACGGGAGCGTGAAATCTAGGAACTGTGTGGTAGACAGTCGCTGGGTATTAAAGCTGACAGACTTCGGAATGTTAGGATTCCGGGAAAGAGCCAAGCTAAATATAACAGTAGAAGCGGCCGGTAAGTGATTGTTTTGACGTTTACAATACAATCAATATAAATTGGGAAATTAACACTGAATATCAGCTTATTCCAAAATACAATATACCACTCGCTCGCCAGCCTGCCTGCCCGTCCGCTCTTTCACTCACTTGCTCACTCACTCACTCAATCGCTCAATCAATCAATCAATCAATCAATCGCTCATCTTAACTCACTTACTCACTTAATCAATCAATCAATATCTACGAAAAAGCCAGCGGGAGGTTATTGAACTTCGAAAACATATAATATTTTGCCAGACAGATAATCAGTTATGCTTTACTTTTGATCGCTTTGATCTTTAGTTTCGAGATTTCGTGCCTATATACGATATGTCAATTTCTTTGACATTTAATTGCCTCAGTGTGATAAAACACATGATCTAACAGGATTATCATCTTTACAAAAAGCCCAAGCAATGCACTGTTTTCTGCGTGTTTGTACTGAGTGTAATGTAAGTGAAACAGGGTTTCTTCTTAGAACTCAGTACTTTTGTGCTGTTAAATAATATTCCTGTGGTAATGATTTGTTGTTCTGTTTGTGTAAACGGATCACAATGCAGGTTGTAACTACATTATAACTGCAGACGTTCTACCACGTCATATATAGCTCTCTTTAAATTGATTTTTGCGATAGTTTAACAGGGTTCGTATTCTCCAATTAGTATGAAATCTAATTTATTATCTTCTTTAGATTAATACTGTTTCATGCGGTTAATAATTATCAAACTATTAAATCACATTGCTACATCTAACAATCATTCAACGTATACAAAGTATAGCTGTGTACGCTGATTTATGCCGATGCTGTTAAAACTAACCTTCAGTACTAAGACACAATTCCGTTGGGTTATTTAATTTTAAGGAAACAACTGTCACTACATGTATCACAAAAGATTCGAAACATGATTTCCTACAGTGCAAACATGTTAACCTCTTTGGCGCAACTCAGTTCTGTTCGGTAGGTTTATTGTAATTGTTAGGTTCATAATAATACTTTAATGTTGTTTGTTATATCACTTAAGACTTTATATTGCTTCTTTTTTAAACCGAAGTTTTGACACGACATGATATTCACATATACAAAATTTCACGAAAAATCAATGTCGTTCTAACATTTTACAAGTTATATAATCCTTGACCTTCTTCATTCCATGCTTCCTTTTCCAGATTACTCGGTCTTATTTTCTGTGATTTTTTTTTATTAGTATCGATCGCATTTTAGTTCACGTTTTGCCGAATGATATCGATTTTAAGCACCCATTACGTTGCCACCATAGTATTCTCTTGTTGGTTGTTTTTTCTCCGGGTGCTGCTTTGCTCTGAATCGTCGTTTAACCTCATACACACTGAAATGTAAAACTACTGAAATGTTTTGGCATGAGTCCATTATTATATTATAAAACTACATGGTTATTATTTATGACGGTCGTTTGAAAAAATAGACCATGTTTTTATACAATTTTCTTTTTCAGTCTCTTAAAGTACATCTTGAAGAATTAAGTTATTACAATTCCAGATCTTTTGTGGACAGCTCCTGAGCACATCAGGGATCCATACCCTGGCTCTAAAGGCTCAGTGAAAGGGGACATGTATGGAATGGCAATGATAATGCAGGAAGTCATTCTCCGAAAGCGACCATTTGGAATGGTAGATCTAACGGTGGAAGGTTAGTTGTTTGCACGAATCTGAGGAGATTCTTAGGAATTGAGACCATTTGGTTCCCGTATAATTAAATCGATTCAAAATTATCCTAAAAGTAATGTCTTTTTTTTTAACTTTCGATTGAACGAAAATACAGTACATTGAATGAATGTAAATTCCTATAAAACAATGAATATGTATACATATGAAAATTAATCCGTGATGTTTAACACGAACCGATTTATAAAATAACTGAATCTTAATACTCTTGGACTCCAAAATCAGATTTTGCATCGACAATGGCATATAAAAGTTATTTGATTATTTTTAAAAACATTTTGTTTATACTATAGATTATATGAAAATGGCATGCAAAAAATAAAATGCGCGAAATCTTTGACATATCAAATGTGAAGTATATTTAATAACAAAGTAAGCTTCTGTGATAAAAAAAATTGTCAGAGTCCTTTCTTCAATAAATGTAAACCGAAGTATAAACGGTACGTAAAAGAACGTTCAAAATAGACTGGGTTCGAAAAGTACAGTAGGTCAACTGCATACTTAAGCAGATTATCTGTTGCTATTTAGGGTATGTTAAGGAAATAAATCCTTACAGTCAATCACCCTAACGTTTCTCTGGCTAATTAAATTAAGTATCTAAGTACATGCTTATCATTAGTATCTGAGGTTATAAATCAAAATGATGACAAGGCATATGACGGTTAACTGGTACAAATTTCCATCATATTTATTAATATTTTATAGCATATTTCGAATATGTCATATGAGAATTTGTATCCATCTGTATTGTCCTCAACCATAAAATGGACCTTGTCCTCAAATGTATGAGTAATATTCCTTGTCCTTTCACCGGGACTTGATACAGACGTTATTAACGGATGTTCCTGCTTTCTTATTTGTAATCCCTAAAGTATTATTGAAACAGATTGTGGTTTGTCGTATGTATGAGTACAAGATTGACAGACGCAAAGTAATAGATTGTGATAGAGATAGGAACATTACGTGACATGATGTTTGAATTTTAAACATGTTTATATCAATATTTTTACTCCAGTTCTATCACCAGTTCTATGGTTTGATATAACAAATGCCTCCGAAGCAAAATGTTTCTGAGGTTTGATGATAAATGCCATGCTTGATTCATGACATAAGCTGAACATATAACATACACAGTCCAATGTTTATTACGAAACTAGGTTTTTATCAAGTAGGTATATACGTTTATATCTATAAATAATGTGTTTACGTGTAGTCTTATTTCAATGATGATTCTACCCAGTACACGTTGACAGTTCTATTCGATGCAGACATAACACAGATTGTAACGTATATCATGCGGCTGCTGGTCGTCAGAAGTCATCAATAAAGTATTTTATCTACAACTTAGAATACAGTCAGTCTCTGGTATTTTACGCCGATATTCCCAACGTAATCGGGCTATGTTCAGATCCAGCCACAAATCGAATACGCCGCATCGCAAAAATGCGTAAGCTTAAGGTTAAACGGATTGCTTTGCTTCGTCTTCTAATGATGAAGTGGTTTAATACGTATTGTATGTATCAGTATTATATGTCTTCCAACGTTTCAAGATTGTTTTTGCTTTCCAGGCGCACATATTCAAATAAAATATTTCACTGTGATGGTGATTTCGTTATCGGTAAAAGTGCACTTATGTTGGAAATTCATCTTTTTATGTTTAAGCATTGGCCAGTATCAAACTTAACTATCATTGCAATTCAATACAGTAAATGGTTCTAACATAACATCATAAGAAAAGTCGAAAAGGTTGTTTTTATCCTGTAATATTACCATGGTTACAGTTTTTACGTTTTATTGCTACATGTATATACTATCATCTCAATGATCGTCTGGCGTAAGTTTCTATTACAGAAGTCTATTCTACAGATAACCATTCAACAGTATGTGGACAAGCTAATAAAAAAATAATAGATCTTTGATAAATTGTCTTCTATAAGCTCGATTCATTTAGGCTTAGCTTGAACATTTTCCCCATACACTGCTTAACATAAAGACTATCCGTGCCGCACGCATCCTCAGTGAATCGGTCATAACCATGTAGGTCATAAACATATGTTTCATGCGTTTAATTAAATCCACTTGTTTTATAGCAATGTATTTGATACAATAAATGTGACAGACTAAGGGATAGTTTGTGAAATTTGATTGGTAAGATAGCTATTTTGTAATCGTCAAAAATCCAATTCGTGAACGTTATTTGGCCAAGCTTTATGTTTTGGATGTCTGTAGGGGCCGCCGAAACGATGAGGTGTAATACAAACTTAATAGATTGATCATCCTGCGCTTTGATTTTATTCCATAGGGACGGTCTCAATATGCAGGGGTTTGACCTTTATTTTCCTCGCTGTTTAAGACCGCTGAGTCCCCCTCGACAGACTGTCTGGCTTCTGCTATATATGGAAGGTTATTGCTACCAGTACTGTTAGCCTATTTGGTTATATATTCTTTCTAGACACTAAACTTATCCCATATTTGGCTTTCAGAACAATTAAACGTTAAGTCCTGAAACAACTGACGGTCTCGTACTGAACACATAACAATAAATAAGCTTTTAATAGAAATCCGATGGCCCAAGCAAAACGTTTTCTTGATACAAAGATGATAGTATATTGATATTATGACTTTATTCGTACATTTTGGGCTGACATCTCAGTTCACAATGTTTGAAATTTTTCATAAATAATGAGACAGTCCCATAATTTTAACTATCAAATGCCAAATATCACCTTTCTGGAGAAAAATATTGACATATAGCCCACTGCTTTTTATTGTTTTTTGCAAAACATATACAATTTTTTATCTTCAAATGAAAGCAAGTTGAAAGCCACATTGAAATAAACTAGGTTAGCAAGCTATTACTACATTTACTACATGTAAATATAATTACTTCTATACCATTTTGAGATAATTTTTAATTATTTGGCTGGTGATATCTTGGTTTAGTAATGCTGTTTTGAATTTGAAGGTTACCACTCTGGATTTAAATATTAAAATGTTTATTTCCTATTTGTAATATAACTTGGGAATTCCCATCAGCATGTCAGGAGCCTCAAAAAAAAGTCTTTAGAAGTGTAGAGCCACACCATTCCTCCATAGACCCACGGTCATCAGTCATTTCTTAACCACTTGATGTAGAGTCTGCCTTTATATTTCTTAATTGTTAGCAAGTTTTGATATACTTTTGTGCAAGATTTTAAAACACGTAGTGACATAAAAAAAAATAAAAAAAAATAAAAAATCCTTTCTTCCTACCGTTAGGTATGTAACCTTTCTTTAAGAAGTCATGAAACATACGCGTTGTGCATTTGTTGAATGATCCAGATAAAAAAAAAAACAAGAAATATATGACAATATACAATCTTATAAACCAATTTATGGAAATGTAACAAGAGGAATGAACCATATATGGTTTGTTTGACAATTGAAATATTCCATACTATTCGCCCATAACATGACAAACATTTTGACTGGAAATTAGCGATACTCCCTGACAAAATACCGTAGTCGAAACATGCTGCTTGGAAAAGTATCCGTTATTATCACTTAACGTGGCAGCCCTCATTATGTCTCCTGTCAATTCCGGGAAATGTGTCAGACGCCAACGATGTAAGACGCGATCAATACGCATTTTATCATGTCAGACACTGAAATTACATATATCGAATCCAGGTTATGATGACACGAAAAAATTGTTGGCGTGGATTTCATTTTCACGTATACGACAAGGAGAAAAGAGCAGTAAATCCACTTTGACATGTTCATTCCGTAAGCAGAGGCATCCATCTATTGTTTATTAGTATATTTTGTAAAAAAAGTTATGAAATGTCTTACCTCAACAATACGAATAAATGCTATCTATGTTTATGTTGTATATTGTGACATACTATTATCCTAAAATACTACCTTAGTGTAACAACATTATAATAATAAGTTAAGACGGATTTAAAAAAAGCATTGTTAGAAATACTGTCGAAAAATTAGTATTTACAAATCTGGCACGTTTATTTTCCTGACTGTTGCGCTAACGAATTGTATCATCGACCATTTACTGTGATTTCGAATGACACATAATGCAAATGTGGTTTAATTCCTCTTGGAAGTCGTATTTTCTCGTCATCTATAACAAATGACATTGTGTATTACCAAATCTATCCTTGGCATTACGGCGATGACTAATTTGGATATATAAATTGGCCTGACAATCGGCGAGTGACATCTGACGGCCACCATAGATTTTGTACTTACTCCGTCTGACCTCTTGTCTAATCGTCTTCTTGCAGAGATCATTGAGAAGATAAGAAAACCCCCTCCCCTACTCAGGCCGTCTGTATCCCCTCAAGCTGCACAGCCCCAATATATCGTGCTTATGAAGCAATGCTGGGCGGAGAACCCCGATATGCGGCCATCAATTGAGGATGTTTATCAACAGTTCAAATCTATCGCCGGTGGCAAGTATGTAATATCCCTGTCATGTATGTGTCTATGTACGTGAATATCTCATACGATAGCTGTTATTTCATCAGCATTGCACAGTATGGATGCGATACAAAAGTGGGGTTGTTTACTAGTAGTCGTTGTATGTGTTTTGTTAAATATATCATTTATAGCTTGGATGATACAGAATAGAATTGTTCGGCATCATTAAGTATGACACACAACTCGGTATTGGGACAGAAAACAGTCTGATTAAGCAATATAATAAACATCTGTTTAAGTTAGCATTAAAACATACCTAGTCTGTATATATACACATATATATTTACGGGCGGATTGGTCGAGTGGTTAACACTCCGACTCTCCAAGCAGGCGGCCGGGGTTCGATCCCCGAAGTCGCCGTAGGCATGGAATATTAGAGAAAGTGTTTTTCTCATGCCCACACAACTCCAACAACCCAGGTGGAGTATAAAATGGTCTGGGGTGGGTATTGCGGTATCTGTGCTGTAGCATTCAAGTGAGGCGGCACTATAAATGATACCGTTGGAAGCACGGTCCCACTACAAACAGAACACAATACATCTCCAGCACACACACAGGCTTACACACTTCGGGAGATATTAGCCAGGTGGCATATGACTAGTAGTTAGCGCCTGATAAGGTAGCTCCTGCGAATTCCTCAATATTGTATTGATTAATATATATGCTAATTGTATTGACTGTATTAAATTGTATATCTATGTACTGTAAAGCGCTTTAGAGTGGCTTATGTTAGCTAGATAGGGCGCTGTATCAAATGTTTTATATTATTATTATTATTATTATATAGTAATAATACATATACTACAAACGTACATCAATGTTGTCATTGTTTAAACTGTTTTGTAAATGTGTTCTTTGATAAAATGGCCATTGAAAATAGTAAACAAATGATACTGTAGATGTTGTTTTTTGTTAAAATAAATTTATTTTTGCCCAAGAAAAAAATGGAAAAGATAATTTATGGAAAACAGTTCGATTTATGATCATGGTATTTATGGTCGATGCACAAATGTTTAATTTCATACGAAAGTATATATCAATTTATTGAATTACTTTTGTTCATCCTCCCAAATGAATAGTGATGTGGCTAAATAAATCAGCCTCAATGATTCTGAGAGAAGCAATACATGTGTGCCTATGAAATAAAGATGTGATCATATTTCTTGAATTCATTCTAATCATCTCTCAGAATGCAAGGCAAACTATACAAAATACATTTGCAAGCACATCAAAATTTAGAAAACGAAATTAAAGTAATATCAAGTTTCTCAATTACCAACTCATTAATCTTTTTTTATGTTTTAGTAAGCTTGTCCTAGTTCTAAATTATCTAATATGAATAGCTACTAAAAAGTAATTCATTTACTAGTTTTTATAGCTATAACAGACCCATTGTGATGAAACGTTCGATACTGTCAAAATCATAGCATGCAAATTTTGAAATGTTTCTTTCGGGAATTTCATTGATATTTATTTGATCTTCAATTCAATGCTTTTGGTAAAAGGCAGATGGTGTCTTTGATTTTATGTACTGTTACATGATCAGAGTACAGCTGTACTTGAATTTTCTGTGACTCTCGTGGTTTATGTTTATATACATATTTAGGCTTGCGAGTCTTTGTTTTCATAAAATTGAAATACCTGGTTACAACGTCATACATAAAACAAATATGTTCAAATAATGCTTTAAAAATAGTGATTATCCATGACTACGCTAATTGATAATTTTGAAAATATTGTTTTTTGTCTCATTTTCGTGTGTGTAAGATAGAGCTGTCCATGGTAAGAAAGGGGTGTAGGAAATGTCTATCTTACATCCCATTTTACGTGATGTGACGTCACAATGATTCAACAGTGACATGACGTCACGAATTGGAACTCTCCGATTTGACTAGTTTTTCTGCTCAAACATGGGGAAATTCCATCCTCGGATTTTCAAACTTGGCAAAAACCTCGGCAAAGCCTCGGGTTTTACCAAATTTGAAAACTCTTTGGGTGGAATTTCCCCTTCCTACACCCCTGTGCATGAAATGGACTTATACTATTGCATATATTGTAAACGCGCAAACTATGTACACAGGAATGAGTTACATGGAGACCCTTGCAAACGTACAAGGAGAATAAAAACAGGTGATCCAGAAGGGGTAATGCAATAATACGCTAAAATGTATGTACTCTTACAGTATTCAAATCGAAATGAGTATGATTCAAAGTTAAAGTGTAATTTTGTCGATATATTACTGCGCCTTATACACTTTAACAGTAATAGTAGCAATATATAATCGACAACTTCGAGTGATCATCACATATATTTTCCTTAGGGTTATAAACTAGTCATATGGTTTGAGCATTCCAATATTCATGTTAACAAACTATTATTAAATCATCACTTGAAAAGCAAACTAGGGAGGAACATATTCAAGCAAATGAGTGGGTCGATGTAGTGAACCTAACTGGAGTAAACATGTTCTACACTATAATGCCATTCCGTTCATTAAATAAAGCTCAAAGGAATGGAAATCATTGTCTGTTATTAAAACAGAGCAAATAATGCATGTATTAACACAGCAAAGGGGAAACTCATCTCTAAACTCCTTTATTAAAGTTTCTACTTTACAACGGTTTGCGCCGATCGATAATGTTCTTCCGACATTATATATATTTAAACCGTGACAGATCAAAATCCAGCTACGAGGATTTCGAGTCATATGATACATTTCGTCTACATCACTTAAACACACGGTAGCACACGTCAATGTATTTATTATGCTACATTTTAATGACGAAAGTCATCCATTTATGTATTATCTTATTTTATTTATTTTCGCAGGAATATGTTAGAGTAGCATCCATTATTGTATTTAACAGGAAGATGAATATAGTGGACTCGATGTTTCGGATGCTGGAAAAATATTCCAACGACCTTGAGGACATCGTCAAGGAGAGAACAGTCCAATTAGAGGAGGAGAAGAAAAAGACAGATGTCCTCTTAAACCGGATGCTCCCACAGTAATTATCTCCTTTAATATCTCATCCAATGGTTTCCTGCCTATAATCACCATGCCCTCCTTAACTTTACGTAGTTGGTCGTGCTTTAGTCATATAATCGACTTCTGTGGTGCTATCTTTGTAACATTATAACTATGCATCCAAATGGAGGTTTCATCAACCAATTCGATGTGGATGATTTCGATTCCCACTGTCCAGAAAACCCACCACCACAAAGTTGTATTTCTTAAACAAATAAGTTCTACAACACAAAAACCCTTGATAAATGTGTCAACTTGAAACGCCGCAGGATGATGTGTTAACCAAGTATCATGGAAATCCGTGACATGTATGGAAGACATATTAGTTGAATATGTACGTAATGTGCAAGAACTTATTCAGAAAATGTGTATATGTTCATTTCCTAGCTCAACCATCACCACATCATCTTGTGGCGATCTTTCAATAAGATAAAATAACAAAACATTGAGATGGGGATGGTACAAACAGCTTTACATTTAGTTCTAACAAAACATATGAAAGGTAAAGTAGCTTCTCACATAAGTAATGAATATAAACAAAGTATCTAATTTGAGCATGTGAATGGTTAAATGAATACAGAACAAGATGTTAGAGGTTTTCTAAAATTTGTAAAAAAAGTTTCTTCTGTTATCATGTTATACCCTGCAGTTCAGATATCTATCTCATAGTCTTTATAAACATTTGTTTTAAGTAAAGAATAAATAAACGTTGAACGATATCATGGTTTAAATAAGTGTTTCCGGATTTCCGGACTTTCGATTAGAATTTTTTGGCACCCCTATTTATTTTGTAATATAAATAACAACTATTTGATAAAAAAGTGAACATTTTACTGTGTGCTTGATTTTGCTTTGTATTTTATCCGGAGTTGGATATTTGCAGACCATAATCGATTTTTGATATATTACCAAATAACTACAATGACCGTGTAACGTTTTCATTGTGTTGGTTAGTGATAGGAATCGCTTAACTTTCCTGAGCACCTCATTGTGTCTTTGGTATTTGTCGAGTTGTAATACATTTCTATTATTACGTGTTATCTACGTTGATCGCTTACTAATTTGCCTTTCACGAATTAACTTCTGAAGTCTTCTGGAGTCAATTTGTGCTTGTCGTCTTCCAAGCACAATACCGGATATTGCGTAAGTGTCTTGTTGTAGCCAACTTATAGGTGTTTGTTTAGTGTGTATGTCATCTGCAGTGTGAAACAAAAGCATTAAGGGCAACCTTAACGATGTTTTTATTGCAGTTATTCACCAATCTAATCTTTTACTGTTCCAAGCTCTTCCAAAAATAGAAATTACCATTTTTCCTTTACAGAGTTGTTGCAGAAAGCTTGAAAAGTGGACAGAAATTCAAGGCCGAGGAGTTTAAGGAAGTTACAATATATTTCAGTGACGTTGTGGGTTTTACGACTATCTCGGCTATGAGCACCCCTTTGCAAGTTGTTGACCTCTTAAATGACCTTTACACAGCTTTCGATGCCTGCATAGATAATTACGACGTGTACAAGGTAGGTATAAATCCATAGTAATGTATTAACTTTATATCTTTTTGGGTCGCCCCTGTACTTCACAAATAAAGTTAACTTACAGTAACTACACGACACATAACACCTTGCCATATAAAGTTTAACACAGATTATAGTTGATTCAAAATTAGAGTTACTACAAATGGTCGGAACGATAGGTGATGAACAAAATCTAGTGTTATCTGGTTTTAATTCTCATTGTACTTTCTCCTTGGTCCCTGTATTGCTATTTATTTCCCTTTTTTGCTCTAATTTCATTAATATTTAATTCCGATCGCAGCTTAGCTTATACCTTATACCTGATGTTTCTCACAAATTTTTCACTAAAACGGTTGTATTGTCTTACATATGGTATGTTAAGACTATACGTGATAATCATTGCTATTTAGTGTTTCAAAGATGAGTTGTGTCTTATATCCACAAGGTTGAGACGATAGGGGATGCTTACATGGTAGTGAGTGGTCTTCCAGTGAGGAATGGTAACAAACACGCAGGGGAAATCGGCACCATGGCGCTCGACCTCCTCAGCATATGTGGGACCTTCAAGATACGCCATATGCCAGAAGTGCCTTTAAGACTGAGAATTGGTCTTCATACTGGTGAGTAGAAAATTATACGATATTAGAAAACATTCCAGAGACATGCATGTTATTAATGATAAAGCGTCTGCAGCAAAAATGTGGGAGCACGTTTCTATCATTTTGAGTATTTAAATAGCTCTCCTGTTGTGAAACATAGATGTTACCTTTCTCTCTAGGATAGAAGTGTTTTAAGCAATATGAAAATATTTCTGTGTAGCAAATAGAGAGACTTATGGATGCAAACAAACACTTTTAAAGGCAGAGTCATTTCTATCAATTTGTGCACCACTACAAGCATTCAAATATATAATTATAATTACTTTGTAAGCAGTCCATGCTTGCGCATATCGATTTTCGCCAATTGTCAATATAAGCTCTTTTGCCACACATTTTATATACTGGTTTGAAAATCAGATAGTGATAAACTTAAAAGAATTAATTTTATTCCAGTATTTGCTTAAACGAAATTTGGTTGCACTCAGTGATTTAAGGCACGTCTCTCCTTTTGCAACCTGATTGCCTGAAATGCTCTTCTAAGAGAAGGAATTCCATTATTGTATGCTCAAATAGAGATATATCTCCGCATGATTAAAGCAGTATTTAGGAGATGATTGTATGCTTGTGAATCCTGATATGATGAAAGTTGGAGGAGTAATTGAATATGCTAAATGATCTATGAGCGAGTGAATTTACAAAGTATCCACATATTATTAACATGATCACTTTCTCAGAATAAAAGCAAACTTATTTCATCTTAGTATGAACACAGCTCACAGGATTTGTACTTGAACATTTGAACTTTTAAGCATATATCTGAAACATGGAAACATAACAACACTTGACACTAGTAAATTTTAACCAATTGCATATTTTCATTTCTAATCTTCGAATAATCACGCAACTCTACAGACAATCCATCTACTGCCGTTGCGTGTTTGTATCGGTTGTTTAACCATACCATGAAACTTCTTCTTTTTTTGACAGGAAAGATTGCATGCATGTTTTTTCTTGCTATATTGGCCCCTTGTTCTTTTTCATATTTTTGGTTTAGCAGGCAACAAATTATAAAATTTGTCCTTAAACGAAATAAATCACAATTTGTACGCAACTGGCTTGCCAGTAACGTAGGAAAATTGTTTCATTAGTCATTGCTTTACCATGATTAAGACATAGTGGTTTAATTTTGTTTAATACTTTGTTTGGCTGGTTTGAAGGAAACTCCAGTACGACAAATCTGCCCGAAATGAATTATTTTTAGTATGTTTTTCATATCAGATTTTCTCATACGAAACTTCGTTAATGAATGCTTGTCCCTTTAATCGACCCCTGCAGGTTGATGGATACTATTTATCCTGCTTTATCAATACATGATCATACTGGTTTAGATAGAAGCCCTACAGTGTCGAGCGATTCCATCTGGTACTATTATCCTCATGCACATGATTTTGGGAAAATATTGTCAGTATTATAATTCTTTACTTTTGTATATGAATACATATGTTCATACATTTATTAACAGGGTTGACGCAATCTCATTACGTAACATGAAGCATTTCAGTTCAACAATGTTTCTAACCTATTGCATTTCAATACCAGAGTTATGTATAGGCTTTGTCGTGAACAATACCTTAGGGGCATGTTTATAACACTGCATTGGTTGGGAAACTGTTCAATCAATCGTCTTAAGGATTTGTTACTGCCATTTTTCATCATTATTTGAATATTTGTAAAACCTCAGCGGCAATGACTCTATGTAGATTCAGACAAGTTTCCTTATTTCAAAACGATTTACAAACAGCAAAAGAAAATTCAAAAGGAACGTATCGGAATATTAACAGTATTATTTATTTGTATTTCCATCTTTTTTGCCCAGTTCCTAGAAGGACGAGAACGCTGTATTATGTATTAAATTCATGTTTGGTTTACTTAATCTATTTCCAATGTTTTAAAAAATGCAACTCCTGTGTGACTAAAGTTTATCCTTCATGCGGTGGTGTTGACTACATTACGGTGGAATATGTGTATATGTACTGAGATGTCAAGTAGGGGCAAAGTCATCCATGCTACCCCTTTGTTTGCAAGTTGACCAGTCATGTTGTACACGACGTAATCGCAAGGCCTTTGTAAGCTAACAATAGATTCGTCGGGAATTTTAATTGATGCACATGTATCGCTAGAGGCGACTAACTAGGAACCCCCTGCATGACTTCGTCCTTGTGGTCTGCTTAGGAGATTCTTAGTTAACCAACATTGGTCCACTTCCTTCTCTGCTAGGGCGTCTTTCTTCACATGCCTTTAAATGTTGCGACGTTAACTCTTTTCTAACAAAAGTCTGTGTTTTTTGGCAACAGATCTTTTTTCATCATTTTCTGAAAGTTATCCAGCCTTTCACAATTCAGCTACTTAAGCATCACACAAACGTCTATGAATCAACAGAGCTTCACTTTACTTTTACTTAACATAACAATTTTTGATTTAAAGAAAGTTTCAAAATGTCCTTTGATGCATTCTATTCGTAATCATAATCATTTTGCTACATAGGAAAAGCTTAGATCAGTGGAATTTGTACATTATACATTGTAGTTACTAATGGATGAATTCTTTGAGTCAGTGACAGCGTATGTAACGAGTCCAAGTATTGTAATGACGACTTTGTCACTGTATCCTTAGCGCCCATGGGCACACACAGATCGCGACAGACAAAACACATCTTATGAATTGAATGTACGTAGCTCCATTACGCAAACCAAAGAATATCGTCTGCCTCTCCCCAATTGGCATTACATTTCAGGATTTGCCTGTAGAGAAATTGTCTGTCTCCGGCGAAATTTATCTATGTCTTTCGCTGAAGTGTATACGGTGACGTTTTAATCGAACTCGTCTTAACATTTTGAACGTGAATATAAACGCCGGATTGCACAAACAGACAGACGCTAATCTTACTGGTTTTAGCATCGACAATCCAATAAGCCTGCACTCACAACAAGGAATAGGTGACAGGCTTACATAAGTATGAGGCTGTTTGCATTAGTAGTTTTTACACATGGGCAATCGACCACACAAACAGATATTTTTATCATTCAAGTAATGTTTCTGTGAAAAAAGAGCACGCTTTCCTTACAAACTATCGTGATGAAATGATGGAATGTATTGTTCAGGTTTACTCTATAGCATTTTGAAACTGTATTGGGCTGGACAAGATTATGTATTGAGTTTATTTATAATCGCACTCCTATTGTTTTCAAACCACTTACGCCTTTGTAAGCCTTTGTTTAGGTTCCCGTCCATGTGTTGTGAAACCACTGCAGTCACGTGTGGTTCTCTACGATTATCTATATTTCCTCTACTAAAAGTTTAAATGTTTTATCCGGAGGTAATATGTATTGTAGTTATAAAGGGTTGTCCTGCTAAGTTCATTGTTAACTACTTTGTATGATCGTCTGTCTTTAGGTTCGTGTGTTGCTGGAGTCGTGGGCCTTACCATGCCGCGGTATTGTTTATTCGGAGACACTGTTAACACTGCCTCTCGGATGGAGTCGACGGGGAGCGGTAAGCATGAAGCGTATCTCTTGGGGTTTATGTTGACACAGTCTGGTGCCTACAATTAGACCCAATTAGTTGATGCATTGTATAGGTACACGTCTTTGCAACGCTTAGGCCTGTGATCAAATCCTCAATACAATTATTTTTAATTGCAAATTGTCATATCAGGGCCCGTTTTCATGACACCGTTCTCATGCTCAAGCATGGATTCTGTGCCTTGTAACCCATATAAATCATGTCAACGATCAAAGAGTCAAATTTAAATATTGAAAACAATATTCGCCTTCAGGTTACCTTCAATTTTTGTCCAAAACTTTAACAAAATAAGATTTTTTAAATAATGTATAACTGGAACAAGAAATTAGACTTAAGCACAAAATCCATGCTTGAGCATGGAAACGGTTTCATGAATACGGGCCCTGGTGATTTTTGATTTAATGATTTATATAAATGGTAACTACAGAGTGTAAAAGCCAATGCATTACCTTAAAACTATGTTTTGTGGTTTCGTTTGATTGATATAGGACGCATATATAACTTATAATACCGGGATGTTAGGACATGTTAATATTAAACCCTTAATAATATCGACAGAGATTCGTTCTTTGGTACAGTTCCATAAAAGACTAAGTGATGAAAAACATCCTGAGAATAGTTCCTCTATTACAAGGATCATAGAAGGCAGGTGTTGTTTATGATGTTATGGGACAATATGCCTAGTGTACTGATATGAAAATTAAAGAATAAAATCCGGTTAAATATTTCTAACTACATCAAAATTTGAGAAACAAACATTAGTGCTATAAATGAGTTATCAAATCGTGTGTGCGTGGGTATCCAATGACGTGGATTCAGGAAATCTTTTGCGTTATTGATATATTCCCGGGAAAACTTTTCATCAATTTGGCTTTAAGTCACTGATGACTAAACCGTGACTCACGCACGCATTTACCTATGTATATATTGAATGTAGACACGACACGCAAAAATTCGGTTTATTTCTCTATTTATAACAACAAATCACACAATATCTTACAAAGCGTAGGGAAGTCTTATTTTAAAGTAAAAAATATGTAGTAATTTTGACATGTTTTTGTCTTCAAATATAACGATGTTCTTTTTCGGGGGTATTTTGCAATATTTTTTATGCCATTTTATTATTTTTGGTTTGCTGCAATTTTTTATTTCGTTCTTACGCATTGATGTATTAGTAACGCGATTTTTAGTTTGCCTCATCACGCTGTTTAAGGTAAATGTCGGGTACAAATCAAACTCTGTTGTGTCGTCACAAATGTTCGGTATACATATTTTCTTTTTTAATATCTCCGTTAGTCAAAAGGTATTTAACCTGATAAAATATTCTTGGTTTGTGAAATGAGACACTCCTTCCATAGTGATGAAATTTATTTCGGATAGGAAACTTAGGTGATATAGGGGAACATACACTGTATGTCCATACATAGGAATCAACTGGAATGGAATCACGAAAAACTGGAAGACATCATAAGCCCAATTAACTAAGGAAAATCAAAATCTAACGGCGCAGGTTATGGTGCACAAATGTCATAAGTCATAGTAGGTATTGAAAGGTCATCGGTGCAAATTACGTCACTAGAACGACAGTTGTTTTAGTAATTAATTAATCAAAATGACGCATATATCCAGAACGTAATTACAATATGCTCTTTAATCACAAAATAATTGTAACACGAAAGATCAACAACGTACGAGAGAAATGAACAGCTGCGCTGTGTCTTTGAACATGAAAAATAAACTATAATTACAATTATAAAATTTAGGTTGTCTATAAACATAAGAAATATTCTTAAATAAGGAATGATTCGAAACAAAAACTGATGTTTAAAATTAAAAATTATCAAGTAATCGGTCACTCAGATCTTTAAAGCCAATTTCGTAGCTTAAACATGCCAAGGATGTGTTACGCTTTGGAACATATTTTGTTTTTTAAATCAATCCTAATCTAACAAAGTGCATGCCCTTATTTATGCCGATTAACCAGATATCCCACATAAAGAGGGTAGCTATTTTGAGTCAATTGATAAGAGAGCAAAATTGATAAATCACAAAGTTAATCACATGTACGTGAACCAATAACTGGTACGAAAACTTTAGTGTGCTAATGTACAATATAATTTTTTGAGAACAAAATGTCTCCGACAACGGGTTAGGTTTTTGTTTTAACTGAAATCAAGATAATACTGTTTCTTCCAACTCAACAAATCTAGGTGAAGAGTACGGAAAGAGGCATTTATCAAAAAGACAACCTGTTTCACTTCCGCTTCTGTGAAACTATGGTGTATTCATTTTGATTGGAGTGATACAAACCTTATCACTAACTTTCTCTGTCGATTTTGATGAACTCATTCGGAAATCACAATAGCCGTCAATCACAGTCAGTCGTTCTGACGTTATGTGAATATTCGGTTATTGTTTATGATTTATAGACGTTTAAACACAATTAAGCGTTAACACATCAGAGATCGATAATCGAAATTTAAAAGAAACAAACGCGACATTATAAGACACAAAAGCAAAAACAAAATAACATAATCAGAAGAGAAAGAAAGATTGAAACAAGTAGCTTTATGCTGGTACTTGGTCTTAGTTTCACTGATCCCCACCAGGGTAACTTATATAGTGGAGTGCAGCTCTTGCGGAGAGTATCGAAACCGAGGATGTGAACCGGTCAAAAGTAGATTTAAGAAAAAGCATGTGCTTAGTGACATGTGCCACCGGTACATGTTATCTTTTTCCCGGACAACTCATGTCAAATGCTGTCTAAATTGATTACTTTATCGCCTCTCCAATCATTACTGCTTCCATCAATTTTACATAACCAGGTATTATTTTACATACGTAGAAAGTATGATGAATAGTGGAATGTGGTATGGAATGCAAGCTAAATAGTCAATTAGAAATACCACCAATAAAACTTTGTTTTAGGCATGTATGTTAACTGTTAACAGCGTTTGTGTATGATTGATAAGTACGCCGGAAATCACATTATACACAATTTGATAAGAGAGTAGAAATGATAAAATGTAGCACGCTCTTCTCTGAATTGGAGAAAAGGTATTAGTTTCAAATATGTTTTTTGTGCATTGGTATAGACTGTTATCACGGAGTTTGTCCTTATTGATATGTTATATTACAATGTATGTATTCTAACTTACTATACATTTTGCATTCGGCCTTGCAGCTTTCCGAATACACATAAGTGTTCAGACAAAGAACGTACTTTCAGACCTTGGAGGATATCAAACAGATTTTCGGGGAGAAGTGGAACTGAAGGTAATTTGTTTTCATACTGGTGCATACATGCCGGATCACGGCCCTCACAGTTTGACATTTAACATAATTACAACGGTCAAACTGTTATTGAGATTTTTATTGATTTGTTATGCTTTTCCGCACAATATTAATTTTACAAGCACATTATTAATGTTTCTTGTTGATGTAACAGCCGTAGATGTCCGGAAGCACTTTTTCTTATCATTTTTATTTCTTGTATTTTCCTTAGGGCAAAGGGCTAGCAAAGACATATTGGCTGGTTGGTAAAGATGGTTTCTCTAAACCCCTTCCGGAACCACCACCGTTAAACGAGTAAGTAAATGAATTACAATCGGTCCGCAATGACGTTAGTACATACATATACCTAACCGAGAAATAGCATTGTGATATATATTTTGTAGGACATGTGAGCATATTATTTTTTAGTCATTTGATAAATTAAAGCCTTCTTTCTATTTCTTGTTCGGTTTTTTAAATAATGGCAAATCCGTTTCTTATCAGCATCACAATTGTTGATTTCTGTAGACAATTTTGGTCAATTGTAAATTTAGTAGTGAATATATAACGTCGGCAAAGACTTAGCACGTGATTAAGAAAACGTTTGTTATGTTATGAACTTAAGGTTTTTATATCACTTTTTTAAATAACAGTGCAAACAATCATGGGTAAGTAAAATACCAGCGACGCACATCTATTTCATCTGCACTATAATCTCTACGATCCTACTGTGTATTCCACTTCTCTGACTGACTCGCTTGAAGGTACCGACTCGGTGAATATAAGATTGAAATTCATGAGTCATACATTTATCTACTACACTTGCACACCGTAATTATTATGATATGTGAGGATTTTACAATATAAATAACTGTCTGAACTTCGTTTGCTAAGCTACTAACCTCGTAAGCATAATAAGGACATTTTCTCTTATCAAAATTTCCTTAAACGACTTGGAATATTATAATCTGATATGACTTGTGAAATTCATTGATGTTTTCGATGAGTAATAGATAAGAAGTGGAATACACAGTTATGTTGTTGTTGCCTGGGTTCATCTTTCATCGTCTTTCGTTCTCTTAGTCGATCATGGCTCTAGTCCTGAAAAACATTAGCTTACCGTTATCTGTATTTCCATTCTATATGTGCCACCATGTTTATCTTTACACTGAATTCATCTTTACCAAAGATTTCCTGATCACCTGTGATGCTTGTGATAACGGTTTACGTTTGATTCTTGTTCACTTTCGTGTCATAGCTTTACTTGTCCTCCTGTGATCGCTATATAGTTTTGCACCGTTTAAACCCAGAAGTAATGGTAGATACGGGCTGGAATCTTGGAACAAAGGACGAATTATGCTAAAATGTCTAGCAGGGTCATTAGATGATTGTCTGAAAAGTAAATTTCTGACGTCAGCTATTTGTGAACATATTTATTGTCAGCGTCGAAATTCGTGTGATATTTTTCAAATTTTCGTTGCCTTTCTAATATATGATTGTTCAAAAATAGCATTTATTGTTCTATGAAAGAAGAAAAACAATATTGTTTCAGTTACTACGTCGCGATGGCACCTAATCGTCATCTTAAATAACAGTAAATAGATTCAAATGCATAGCTCAATTGACATAGATTGTTGTATGTGGTACATGTAACAAGGTAATTATCAGAACACGTATTTAGTTCGATGGTTGATGACTACATTTTAAAAAGGTTAAATTTAATGGGCAATGTAAACGAATGACAATAGAATACCAAAGTGTCAACTAAACCGTATTTCAAACTCATAATCTGTAAAGCTAAGGCTAAATATAAAAAGGACACTGGGGCAAAATATGAAAAACGCCCCAAGGCAAAATATAAAAAGGACCCTTGGGCAAAATATGAAAAAGGCGAGATTTAAATGGAGCACCTTTGAAGAACAAGAAGAATTATAACAGATTATGGATCACAATTAGAACTAACATGGCCATTAATGTAGTGTTTCAAATTCGACATGGCAATGTATAATAAAGTGGTACGAGCATTTTAATCAGTTCTAAGTATGAAGCGGCTCATAAAAATGACAGAAAAATTCCGTTTTTTTAATTATAACACTAAATGACAGAACATTGGAAAAAAAGGCGAAGGAATTAACACGGATACAATTAAGCGTACAAACAAAATAAAACCTGAAAATGAGAAAGTGCAAGAGGTTTTTAAATCATAGTTGAGAATTGAAAGGTTTTTTTTTTATTTATTTACATAAAACATCGTTTGATTTTTCGGAACACTTATATTTGATGAACAGTACATGTGAATATTGGCTGGATATTTCGTTAACAATCTGAAAAAAGGGATGATTGTTTTGTTTTTGTATTGTTTAACGGCCCATCGACAATGTGAGTCATTTAGGGCCAACAATATTGTAATAAGAGACATTCACAAAAAAACCACATCAAATCAAAACTTAATAGCTTAAAATATGTCAAAGATAAACGAAATACATCAATATCAAACAAATTGGCTGCACAATATATAACATGTTATTTTAAAGATCAATCGAGTGTAAATAGACATATATTAATTATAAAGAAACTGTATCGAATAATCTTTTCATAGACGGTACATCATAACATGTTTGTAACACGTATTTTTTAATCAGCGCATTCAATCATCGAGTGTTTGACTGTAAATAGTTGGTCGGATATATGACAATAAGGCTGGTCTTCCTTACGCAAAATGTAGCCATGTATGAAGGAGCTTGTATACGTTTAAAAGACCGTAGTGCATACACGCAGCATTATCAAAGATTTGAAATCATTCGTTTAATTAACATTTAAACCGGTTTTGACGGTATGCAGTATGTTTGGTCTGTCAAAACACATAACAACTGAGAGCATACTTTTATACAGCGGTCGTAGCTACGCAACATAATAATTTCTTATTATATGTTTTGGTATGTGAAACTAATAAAATCTTAAATGTTACAAAAATTTACTAAACTTGTTAATGCCACCTTTAACCAATTTGATACGAAATGAATGGTAGACATTTCTTATTTATACAAAGCACATTACATTTGGACTTCAAGAATAGAATAACAAATGTATCTGTCTAAACTATCGGACGAGAAATTCTATTTTAACCTTTTTGTTGACAATTAAAGGAAATCAGAATCTGCACTTATGCCTGAAATTCAAATCAACACTAAATGTGTCATTAACTAAGTACTTAGTTTCTTAAAACATATTTTTCTACACTTGTGGACCTATAAAGATCGACTTTCGAACAGTTCTAGGAACGTTAATGGTGTTTTCTTGGAACGAGCATAGCTCTCTTAGGGTCAATCTGTAAAGGTTAAAGTAATTTTCAAAGACGGTTTATACAGCTAGTGGAAAAAGTCTGGCGTACAACTGTAGTGCTTTCGCAATGCTAGTGACACCAAAACCCCAGGTTACTTTTGTATCAAATTAAGAGCACTTTTTATCGGCCATTTATTCACCCGAATGGAACAAAATTGTCTAAATGACTCGAAACTGTCTTTTTTGTTAAATGGAGTTATCTTTTTCCTTGGATTTTTTTTCTATAGTACATTCGGCAATCTAATGGGGTTTTTGTTTCATGTCCATTATGTTACAATTCTGGTAAATGTATTTTAACCAAAATGCTACATTATTGTATAACTTTGCTTTAGGCATACTGAAAATAAAACATGTGTGTTTCGGAAAAGTCGGTATGAACTATTTCCGCGAATTGAAGATATCTGCGAAAACTGTTACGCGTATTTTAAACGCTGCAAAAATATTTTAAATGAAAATGTGAAAATTTAACCTTATGAAACGGAAACTCTGTACAGTTTTGTAACTTTAAATTTGTTATTTTAATGCTTATGAAGTCATTGTTGTTTTAATTTTATAAATGCAGTTCAAAACAGGACTTGATGAATCTTTGCATTCCTGATTGATGCTTGATATAAACAGACATCTCAACCCGAGGGTTGCTATATCTCAGACTACATCAAGTTGGAGTGACATAGTATATTTAGTCCCACATATTTGCTACTGTAATCTAGTTGTAATGGTTATGACAAAAGCGATGCCGCGACCCTGGTTGCGCTCTTTAAAGTGGCGACGCAATGTTGATTATTTGTTAAAAAGCCCGCGTAGGCTGTCTTTCCCCTAAGTATGTAAAGACCGGTTAAATTCTTCCTGATATAAACGGGAATGCATCTGTCAGGTGCAATGTATGGGAAAACTATCCTATGCCAGCAACGAAATTACCCGCATGGTAAATTTTGCTTAGATTTAGGTTAATAAAATAGTAAACATTATTGCGTTTCAAGACTAAACATATTTAATTATATGATATTTATATTTGTCTCCTTCCGTTTTAGCCTAGCATCGATTTTGAACGTTCAGAAGCTTCAAAAAGACCAGACCCCTAATAAAGCAGCAGGAACCAACACATCCAAACAACCAGCACAAACAACATCGAAAGCCGAACCGAATAATATTAGTGTTAATGAATTGCAGTGTGCATGTTGTGACTTACCAAAGTCCTCTCCGAAACACGATTCACAAGCGTATGACAGCAATGACAACCCGAAAGCTAAAAATGGGCCAGCTAAAGTCCACCGAATACAGGTGAACTGTGATATTTGTGTGACTGGTAACAATCAAAATAATTCAACAACAAACTCAAAAGATGGAATTACACCTGTTGCGAAAGTATGATGTCCCGTGATAATGTAGTTTATGCCTACTCCACATAAAACTCAACACATGTATAGAATTGAATAAGGCCATCATAAGATGACCATTTATTATAATGACATAATGACGCAAACTATGAAAATGATGTTTAATGTCAATTTACATCCTTCGGTGGGGATTCGACAGAATTACGCCACACCAACACACATATATATAAATCACAAACAAACAATATTAAAAAGGGTGGCATGTAAGGGTGGGCTTTTCAATAAGGCAAATTTGGTATAAATTTCTAAAAAGATGCTGCAACAAAATGGCGCCGTTGAAAATTTTCTTGAATATGAAGAAAGGGGCCTACAGCCAATCAGTTTGTAGGGTGGGATGTCAGCCAAACAGAAACCTCAAAACAATGGAGGCACCAAGAAGGGGTGGAGCGGCACCCTAAGGGGGCTATGTTTGTAGCAACCTTTTAACAAAACTTGTCAAACAGTCTTAGGCAGGGTTTATGTGTCGCGACATAAAATCAGCTATATATATAACTTGCATTTATGCCTACTCCACATAAAACTCAACACATGTATACAATTGAATAAGGCCATCATAAGATTACAATTTATTATAATGACATAATGACACAAAATATGAAAATGCTGTTTTCTGTCAATTTACATCCTTAGGTGGGGGTTCGACAGAATTACGCCACAAAGTGAACAATAGAAAGGTAAAAATTTCTAAAAAGATGCTGCCACAAAATGGCGCCGTTGAAAATTTTCTTGAATATGAAGAAAGAGGCCTACAGCCAATCAGTTTGTAGCGTGGGATGTCAGCCAAACAGAAACCTCAAAACAATGGAGGCACCAAGAAGGGGGGGAGCGGCACCCTAAGGGGGCTATGTTTGTAGCAACCTTTTAACAAAACTTGTCAAACAGTCTAATGCAGGGTTTATGTGTCGCGACATAAAATCAGCTATGTATATAACTTGCATATACAATGGATTTGAAAAATGATACATTGACAAAATATAACCGGCACATAACTTTTGCATAATGATGAAAAGATAAGAAACATAATTTTCCCACTAGAATTTTATGGCGCTTTTAAAGAATTGTTTTCAACAGTAAGTTTATAATTCCATATCTGAATTTTGTTTATACATATTTCCAGATGAATTAATAGTGTACACAAACTTATCTATTAAATGTTCTATCTGAGGTTTCAATGACACGCGCTTTGATGACAAGAGTGACATTTCAAGGAATCTGTTCTCTCTACAATACTTCTTTTTTGTCAATAGGCACAACTATAATGCATAAAACGAACGTATTTGAAGTATGTTTAAACACTTTGTTTTAGCATTATCATATTACATATATACAGATGAGTACCTGATTATAACTTTTATAACATAAAATTGTAAGTGTATGATTACTTACATCGGTCCAGCATGGTAAAATTGATTTAGAAAATTATCATTTATCTCTTATAATTGTGGTTAGATTCTATTCAACATTTATGTAATATAGTTACATTTTCACTTTTAGTCATTGTTATGTAAACATTTACAAGAAGGAGTAGCATTCATTGGACTTTGCCTCTATCTTTAGGCAAAAAGGTGAAATCATGAAAAGAAAAAGAAAACATTCAGTTGATATATATAAGCTGTTCCGTGAATTTCTTTTGCACTACCTATATAGACACTTCAGTTTCGCATACTTCATTGAATTTGTTATATTTAGAAAAAAAACAATCACTATAAATCTAAAATGTGTATTCAGGCATGAACGCATATCAGTTTCATCTAAATTTACCATGAAGCTCGCTGCAATATAGATTGCATCAACTTGAGTTAATACCTGCATAAATGGTCTCATTATAGTACGTTATATCCCTACATCACATTTCCCCTGCAAGTGTATCGGTAAAGTATACCGTTCACCACATTTCATAAGTAAACTTTTTTTGTTTAATGGTAAAATTAAAATCATATTTAGTCTGTGTAAATAAATCAGGGAGTTTTAAACGCCATTATTAGCCATTTAGGAGAACATTCCTTGATGTTATTGATATTTTCATTAAGCGGACCATCGCCACGTCTTTACCCGCGTTTTTCAAAACAACTATTACATGCACACGTTTGCAATATGAAAATGCATTAAGCTGAATATTCCATGACTGTGCATGAACAACATTTATATCTCATTTTGAGTAAATAATTCCAAGTATGAACCAAGTAGGATATCTAACTGGCATTATCATGATTATCCTGATGGATTGCACTGGTAATGTTGCACATACGATGACAATTAAAACCGTAGAGTTTTCGTTGATAACAATTTATTGTTATGTATTATAAAAAAGCTATTTCGGTTTTACCATATACCGTAGTTTTCCTTTATACCTTTTTTTTCATTCCAGAACACATAATATTGTTTCCAATAAAATATTGTATTTTTGTACCTTTGTTACGATAAGTACCATTTCATACGACATGTTGCTTGTATATAGCAAACAGATTTATTCGACTGTTAAATGTGTTTGCACCACGTGATCCATGACTTTGTGATATATATGACACTTGTATAATAATGTAATTTGCAGGAATCGTTAGTGCTGAGATAATATAAGTTGTGTTTGAAAAAGTACTTTGTTATCCATTACATGAGTATCAACATGTGATCTTTGAGAAATGTTTTGAACTACTTGAGTACTTTTTTCGATGTTGGTCTTCAAAAAATGATACAGAATCAAGCTACGACCCATTTAGTTATTTACAAGTTGGAGTTAAAATTAGTAACTTTTTTTTCAATCTTATCATGTTTTTAATAACTACTTGTACTGTATGATCAACTTAATCCGGACTCAAACGTCCGGGTAATCCCTTTCCATACGTTAACATCCAAAGGAAGCTAAACCTATCTTATTAAAGTAAAGCACTATGTGTCGCGATTTAAATATTTTCGTGTTACAACGCAAGAAACATCGATTAAAAATTCAGATCGAAAAAGAATAACGATTGCTTCAACATTCGATTACAAATTGAAAAATAGAAATGGAAAGACAACAGTGTTCATGGATGAAGTAAACACAAATTATGAATTATTTCCAAGGCTAACGCTCCAAATTAAATGTTCAACTGTTATCCAAATACTCATGTATGTAAGTTTTATGTTTAATTTTGTAATATGTCTTTTTAGTGGATTTTACTTTTGAAAGCCAGTTAACATTACAAACATTTAGACCCATTGTGACGAAAAAGGATGTTCGAATAATGATGATACGAACCTTTTACATCTTCATAACAATATTTGTAGTGATTTAAAAAGGTTTTGATATTTATTCATTACAGTGATATCGACTGATGGTCGTTTTGAAGTTGATAGCACAGTGAAAATAGATGATAGATTGTTTTCGAGGCGTATATTTGATATCACAAACGGTTTTATCAAGTTTATATTGTGTGTGTTTGTGCATCATGTATGTATTATCTTGTTCTGTTCGCCGGTAGTAATCTTGGTTAACAATGGTAGATATATTTCTTTGAAAATTGCATATGGTTTTCTAAGAACTGTATTTGGTTGAAAGTACACTATAGACAAACGAATAAATACCAAACGTAAAGAAAAACTGCAACTCTTAATTGATATGAAAAGAGAACAAACAAAATGAACTCATTTATCTCACCTAAAAATTGGATGTGAAAATCATTGTTCGGGAAGATAAGTGTGTTTGGGTATACGTCATCAGGTACATTTTGTACTTCCAAGTACGGTTAGTACACAATCAGCTGTGGAAATTATTAAAGTCACGCTTACCAAGCAATGAGGTAACACTGATTTATCTGCATGCGTAGAGTACACTTACCATAACCTTACCCATCAACGATGTTAGACGAAAACATATATACCTAGTGCTTACATTAAAAGACAAAAGAAAGTTGATACCGAAAATTGAATACTAGCATTTTTTTTTTGCGGAATTCAATGCTCGCCATTGCAAAAAATAAGATATATAGATCACATACTTTTCACTAGTTAATGTTTGACGACGTAACAATTTGTTCATAACTCGTTATGCAAATGAATACAGTTATAGCACACAATATGGCAATGTCTCAGTGTAAATTCCAGATTTATTTTCCAGCGAAAGTGCATACACTATCTAATTACTGTAATACCTCGCATTGATCTAACAAACTGTGCAAACAGGTCTAGCAGGATCTCCCTGCATTATGAATTTGCATTAAAACGACGGATTGAAATGGAAACGAAATATTTATTTATTGATTTGTATTACAAATATCAGAAAGAAAAAAAAATGGTGAAAATGTTTGAAGTGAGACGTCATTAAAATGGCGCTTACAATAATGGTACTAAATCCCACACTCAGATGCTGCAGTTATACTTCCCCAAAATATATTCGTTGTTGCACTAAAACAGATGATCAGTAGAAATAATTAGATTTTTTTCGCGATGAATACTTCATTGTTTTCGAACATAGCAGTAATTATAATTTTTAATGGTGCGAAATCAGAGAGAAAATATTACGACATAGTAGTCATAAAAGCGAACTTTATTTGGAATTCATCAGGAAACTTCAAGATTGCTGTATATATTATTGTCACCACCGACTGTTTTTAGCTAAAAAGAAAATTATTCACATAAAGCAATATTTCAGACGTAGTAACATGTGTCAGAGTCATTCCAATACTGATCATTTATATGGCTCCTAACTCTGCATTTCCAGAGATTCTATACAATTACAAAAATAATAGCATTAAATTGCCCATCTTTTGTATAATTTCAAACACAGGCTGACTCTTTGTTTTCCTTTAACTGAAACCCTAATGTCAGCAAATATTATCACTAAAGTGTTTATGGAAGGATGTCTTAACGGAAGCATTGCCTTTCATTCTAAGGTAGAAAATAGCAATGCGTATTTCTAACATATTCATCATAAAATGCAAGGTATATATAATATTGAACTGTGATACTGATCGTGCACATATTTTTAGTGGTTTCCAGTATATTTGGGTAATACAGATATTTCAACAATTTTTGTTATCAAATCGTATTTTTAACCAATATTTTAATATAAGAAAATGTTTTGCGTCATAAAATATACATGATTACGGTTTCGAACTATTTTGTTAGGAAAACCTCACAAAAGTAACTAAGAGATGGAACAAAAGGAATTTCCTGCAAGAGTTCAAACCTTTTAGGCATCAAACGGGGCATGATATTATAATTGCTATTATTCTATAGACGTTAGAGACAAATTCTATTGATCTAGGTTTGTGTGAGTATACATAAAGTTTGTATTTGTCAGTACAATTTATTCGATTTTAATTGTGTTGTATAAGTACTTGTAATTTTAATGTGTTTTGTTTCTACTCTCTGATATCCCAATTTTGACCAAACTGTGAATTGTTGGCGTTTTTGTTAATAAATCCGAATACGTTTATAAAACTGTGTTAAGTGTCTGTTTTAAGAACACCAGGGCCTACAAATTATATCACCATCAACGAAATCGACCAGCTGAATCCTGTTAATATAAGAGTTGATCTAATATCTGGACATATTGACACTCTATAAAATATGTTCAACTGGAGAGGGAAAATGCGCGGCCAGACAAGAAAACGATATTACCAACAGAGCTACCTGTTGGCCGCGATCGACCTACATGTAGTTCAGTTCTGCTATAATCCTCTCTATCCTTTTTAATTGTCATCGCTCCCATAGACAACATTGATTACATACACCACTGTAACAAGAGAAGAAAACTGCACCGGGCATCGAACCAGACTATTCTGAACTCTAGCCAAACCAGTTGCGCTACCTGTCGATCGACCCAGATCAGTTCTGCTACTTATGCATTTTTAGCAGCAGAGGCGCCAAGCGAAAATGTCTATAATGCGAAGAGATTAAATAGGGGGCGTAAAATAAAGCGAACAAAAGAACCAATAGGCCTGAAACGCTCACCAAGTATTTATATATAATCTCACACTTGTAAAATATTAGTGGTTGATTCATTAGAACCTTTTAAAAGATTTAAACATACGACGCCTGTGACCTTGAAAGTAGAATAAGGACCTTAAGTTGAATATGTTGTTTAGCCTTCACCCCAGAATGCTTCTGGGCAAGTATCATGGACCTTTCGGCTATTCAGAACAATTAAACATATTAGATTCCTGTGACCTTGCATATTGGCGAAGGTCATTCATTTGAACATTCATCCCAGCATGTTAATGGCAAAATAGTATCACCATTGCTCTTTTGGTTACTGAGAAGAAGTCCTTTAAAAGTTTTAAACATATTTGACCCCTGTGACCTTGACTATAGGTCAATGTTATTTATTTGAACAAACTTGGTTGCCCTTTTCCCAGCATGATATTGGTAAAATATCATTATCCTAGGCATTTTAGTTTTTGAGAAGAGCCTGTTTCAGGTAAAAAGTTGACGACGGACGCCGCACGACTTTTAAGCTCACTTGCCCTTCGGGCAGATGAGCTTTAAAAGCATTCCAGTTGGACAATGATTGAACCATCTATAGCAAACCACTTTTCTATTTTTTAATCATTTGATTCAGAAATCTTGCCGTTAAAAGAGTCAACAGGAACATAAAGTGACTTTTTTTCAAGTACTTTAATCATACCACGGCTGAACAGAAACAAACAAAAAAATAATCGAAATCATGCTAAAAGAAAAGCCCACATGGCCTGACATGCATTTTGTCAAATGAATGCATGTTACCCCCTTTTTAAGCTCCATAACATTTTTCTTACTGTATTTTATTCCATGAAAAATGCTAATAATGAATAGAGACATGCTATCAGTTAAAATGATACCAAATTTGAAAATGTCGGTAAGATAGTTAAGTTGACAGTGAACAAAAACTGACTAGATTTTTTTGATTTTTCTGTTGAGTGTCTCATTAAAATTTATTATCAAAATTTATTTTGACTATCTTACTATCAACTATCAAATATTTATTAAAATTAAACACCGGGAAAGTGTTTTTTCCATAGTGTTGAATCTCTGCAACACCAGCTTGCATTTATCTAAATCTGGGTCACATATGCACATTTTCCAGCCATAATGTTTTACTGTCATATATGCAAAACTTGTATCACTATACAGTGTTTAGTTAATTTCCATATTTTTTATCTATCACCCATCGTACCATAGCAAGAGGGGTGCGAGGGGGGGGGGGCGATATATAAATTAACGACGCACTAGCTAGACTGGGACACACAACAAAGACCTTCAAACTACTAGTTGGACTCTCTACCAACTTGGCTATCACTATCGCAGAAGAAACCCCATATCAGCAAACAACGACTGCTTTGCAGTTCATTAAAACATTTTCAAGACCAACTCAATTCATCACCCAATGAAATCGACCAAAGCAAGATTAAATCCTTAATTGTGTTTGATGGTTTGATACACTGTTGTTGATGATAATGATAAAAAGATGATGATGTATGACGATGATTATGATTATGGCAATATTTTTTGTTGACGATGATGATAACGATGACGTTAGAAAATGGTGAAAAAATAACAAAACAAATATACTCGGGTATATACAGCATGGCATCAAAAGGTGGCTGCCTCCAAGGATGTCCTCTATGTCCATTTCCAGTCAGTCTGTGTTAGTGGGGTAGATGTATAACATAGGCTGGTAGACTATGTTCACGGTTCTCCCTTTAAATAAAACAATTCACAAATGCGAACAATACCCTAAAGCTATTTTTAAAGACTTACGAAGATGAGGCATATGAGAAAACCTATGAAAGATAGACTTTGAATGTTCATGTGTGATAGTTTTGGTCGATATTTTTAATGGAGTGTGGTCATGGTTGGCCAGTTGATTTGTATGTCAATGACTTTAAACATACACAAAAAACCTATTAATGGAACGCTTAGTTTCACAATAATAATTTGAAACTTCTACAAAAACAATCCTGATTGTGTGTACTTGTGATACCCCCCTTATTTTCAGGAAAAACACCTAAACAGGACCTTTCTGCTTTTTCTTTACTTACTTTTAAATAATAATATCGGTTTCTGAAGTGATTTCACATGAACATAAAAATTGCAAATTTTGAATAAAATGTATGCGTGGGCAGATTTAGAACCCCCCCAAAGGAATGGCACTTGCTACATATCTGTCGTTCACATTACATATCGCATATTTGTTTGCGTTGTTTTGGCCACGATAATTTGCTGTGTGACACTTGCGATGGTTCTTCTACTTCCAGGTTTAGAACATTTAATGCACGTATGCTTTTCCTAGAGGCAAAACATTTCACACATTATCGAAAAACATAATGGTAGAATATTAATAAAGAACGGACGCATTTCACGCGGAATCATTGTTATTATAAGGATTATGTTGAGAGGTGTTATTTAGGAAATTAAATCCCCTGCGATTACACTTAAACGTTTACAAAACTAAACAAATAAAAAAGTATTCAGTATGCCATATGGCAGGATATGCATTGGTTGTTTCTATATGTGTTATTATGATTAACATGGAGACCCATGAAAAAGTTTCATTTGGTTTTGAATTTATCTTGTTTAACGTCCTATCACCATGTAAGGTCATTTATGGACGTGTCTCCATGTGTGTTATGTATGCGTGCTTGCATGTAAGTGTGCAGGGGGAAGGGTGTGTTAGTGTATTTGCCTCCTTGTCATAGTGTAGATCTGATGCCGACTTTATAGTGCTATCTCACTGAAATAACATGCCGAAGGCACCCAGCACAGCATTTCGCCCGATCACAACAAACTGACCCCGGGTGAACCAGTTATTGCCATTTCCGTAAATGCTGAACGTTAAGTAGAGAATTAACAACTACCATTTTTATGGGCTTTGGTTGCCACGTGGTGGGACAAAACCAATTTCTTTCCTCACCTGGGCGAACGTTCAACATCAAAGCCAAACGTGAGACCATATGAAAAGTACAAAGAGAATAAGAGCAAGTGTTCCGAATGGATATTCTGCTTCATCGATGATTCCTTCCATGTAAATCTAAGACAAATCGAAGTAATGTCACGTCCTCACATCGACCAGTGAAAGCAACACCACAAGGCACTTTCATGAGCTTAATCAAAAACATCAGACTTCATTTCACTGTGTAAAGAATAACATTTTAACCTACAATTTCCTATAATCTTCATCAATCTGCTTGTTTGTAAACCATGGAAAATGCGGTCAACATGTATCACAGCAGTCATGATATTCGGAGTAAGCTATTGAGTACCTTATCAACTGCGACACGTAATTATTACTATAAAGGAAGGGAAATTCACGATCTGGAAAGTCGAAATCGTCCCACTCATCGTACAGCTTAGTAGAACGCCGTCCATGTTGGTCATGGTGCCGGTTAAGATCGAGGAAATTTGATGAAGCTGAAGAGTATATAGTATCATAGATTTCAAGTTCTGAAGGGTGCATACGATCGATGAGGTAAAGGAATGTCATGTTATTCAAAGACAGACCATCGTCGATACATCTTAATGTGAAATTAAGTACTTGGTTAGGTTTCTGTTAGCAGCTGCTTATTATTTTCATTACTAGAAAATGTTTCAATTGTATATTCGTTAGTCTGCAAATAATTTGTGACTTTAACATCTGTGCCCGTATTGATACAACCAATTTCATACTTATTAAAGACATCTTTGCTCAAACCATTTTCCTTTTTAATTGTTTAAAACATGTTATTTTACCAAATAAACATCTGTAAACACTATAAAGTCACTCCAAACGTCTTCCAAACACATGACAAAAATATTTCTCAGTTTATCACGGGAACAAAAACTGGGCTTCATGAGCAAAGAATCGCAGTTTGCGCGTGCGAAAAATGTCATAAACATGAACCCTGGGGTCTTCTTACATGCTTTCTTCTCCTAAAACAGAGACAGATATTGATCTGCCTCTCCGACCTCGAAGATTAGGAGCTTTTGTGTTTTCTGCTCTGTCTTATTGACTTCAGCTCGGCAGTTACTTCCCAGGTACCTGTTGTTAACCCGTTAATTGAGTTCAAGTTGAGGAAAGGACAATTTTTTGAGAAAACACTTTAAAGATGTCCTTGTGTGATCTCATTATCAGTGCAAGAATTACGTGGCAGTGTCTGTAATACCCCGTGAAGTATACACTCGTATATTCTATGATTATTGAAATTGAAATTGCTAATGATATTGTCACATAATGCCGAATCAAAATTATTTAAAGATACAGTGTAATAATCAATAGTACCTAACAATAGATTTACCCATTCCATATCACTTGTTGATGCAACGAGACATATCGCCTGTCGGGAACGCATGAACATATGCATGTAACTGTTCAGGGAGGTCGGGTGGTGCAGTGGATAGCGCACTTGCCTTCCACCAAGGCGGCGGGGTTCGATAACCCGATCGGACGTGAAAAGGTTGGGGTCACCTGGTTTTTTCCGGGCACTCCGGTTTACTCGCACACTAAGACCCCCATGCGCTAACATCCGGGTTAACAAGAGTGATTAATATAATTTGAAATTACTTGTTTCATAACTGTTGTAAAATAAATAAAGTTTATATAACTGTTTACGATCATTTGACCAAGGGGGAACAACTGACTACAAAGTTGTGTAGCGGTTTGATTTCAACAAACCTAAAATTATATTATAATTAGCGATCACAAATGCTCGTTTTTAGACCTATTTGTTCTTGGTTACTACCCTCCGAATGACACAATGTATTTGTTTGGACTCTAATCACAACCGTATCAGTAGTAGGCATTGAAGGATTACACTCAATATCAAGATCACCAGAGTTTTTTAGTGGTAATTTTATCGAAATTGTTCTTCTTTGTGTATACCATATTAATCATATCTTCATATGCAATGTTCCCTGTTTACTCTACACTGAACGTTTTACAAAAGGACAGCAGTATTCCGTTTGACGTCGTCTGTTGTTTGGATGTATCTTATGTACTTTTCTTATACAGAATTACATTGTATGCAGACAAAACATCAAACAACGCGTGGGGGCAGACAAAGTTAATTCAATATTGAACCTCAGATCGTGATTTATCGCCATAATAAGACAGCTGTTTCGTCTAGAAATGAATATTTCTTGTGGCATTGACGTGGAACGATGTCAGAATATTAGTTGTGGGCGAAATACATTTCGTTCAACAATTGTTTGGATTTATTGCCATGTACTCCTTCTGGAATATAATCGTGCAATAGGATAGCTCTATAAAACTACATAAATCATAGTTTATCTTTCCTTAATAGAACTATATAATAACTCTTTTGAGAACATTTGCTTCGTCTTAATAGCATGCTACAGAAATTAATCCATTTCTTAATTTCCGATTAACCAGCCCAAACTTTTGTGTTAAACCTACGGATTAATAGAGAGGATCCTATATCGGTACGGGATATACAAATCCTCCCCAAATGTGTAGAATATGGTGTCATAATCAATTTGACGCTTGAAAGAATAATTGTTGTTACCTCCTTACAACCTTCGAACATGTTTTTCTGTTTCCGCCACCTTTTAATCATGATTTAGTTCAAACATTTACATTGCTTATGAATTAACAAATGTTCGTAATCTCTACATAACGTTTATTTTACCAGAGAACAGTTCTAAAATAGCATGAAAGCATAGTATACCAAAGGTATTTATTCCTTTTTATTTGTTTAATATTTCTTAATTCGACATTATTTAAAGATTAATCTCACACAACGCTGTAATACTAAGTGGCCAATTAGTATGCTTAACCCAGGACTCTATTTAAGTAGGACAATGAAATCAATTTGAAATAACTTCAGTCTAAAATGAAATGACGTAAACCTAGATTATTAGCTAAGACAGCATATGTAATATTAACCCTTTTTATGGACAGAACGTTCATATGTAATGCAGGCAGTTTATGTCAGTGAAGTCTTGTATCAAAAACGATACGCAAGTATGTGTGCTGGAGGTAGGTTATGTTGGTGTAATTGCCTCCTTTTGATAGCACGGATCTGTGCTGGAGGTAGGTTATGTTGGTGTAAATGCCTCCTTGTGATAGCACGGATCTGTGATGGAGGTAGGGTATGTTGGTGTAATTGCTTCCTTGTGATAGCACGGATCTGTGTTGCAGGTAGGTTATGTTGGTGTTATTGCCTCCTTGTGATAGCACGGATCTGTCTGTGCTGGAGGTATGTTATGTTGGTGTAATTGCCTTCTTGTGATAGCACGGATCTTTGCTGGAGGTATATTTTGTTGGTTTAATTGCCTCCTTGTGATTGCACGGATCTGTGCTGGTGATAGGTTATGTTGGTGTAATTGCCTCATTGTGATAGCACGTATCTGTGTTTGGGGTAGGTTATGTTGGTGTAACTGCCTCCATGTGATAGCAAGGATCTGTGCTGGAGTGATAGCACGGATCTGTGTTTGGGGTAGGTTATGTTGGTGTAACTGCCTCCTGGTGATAGCACGGATCTGTGCTGGAGTTAGGTTATGTTGGTGTAATTGCTTCCTTGTGATAGCACGGATATGTGTTGCAGGTAGGTTATGTTGGTGTTATTGCCTCCTTGTGATAGCGCGGATCTGTGCTGGCGTTAGGTTATGTTGGTGTAACTGCCTCCATGTGATAGCACGGATCTGTGCTGGAGGTAGGTAATGTTGGTGTAATTGCTTCCTTGTGATAGCACGGATATGTGTTGCAGGTAGGTTATGTTGGTGTTATTGCCTCCTTGTGATAGCACGGATCTATGCTGGAGATAGGTTATGTTGGTGTAATTGCCTCATTGTGATAGCACGGATCTGTGTTTGGGGTAGGTTATGTTGGTGTAACTGCCTCCATGTGATAGCACGGATCTGTGCTGAAGTTAGGTTATGTTGGTGTACCTGCTTCCTTGTGATAGCACGGATCTGTGTTGCAGGTAGGTTATGTTGGTGTTATTGCCTCCTTGTGATAGCACGGATCTATGCTGGAGATAGGTTATGTTGGTGTAATTGCCTCCTTTTGATAGCACGGATCTGTGTTGCAGGAAGGTTATGTTGGTGTTATTGCCTCCTTGTGATAGCGCGGATCTGTGCTGGAGTTAGGTTATGTTGGTGTAATTGCCTCATTGTGATAGCACGGATCTGTGTTTGGGGTAGGTTATGTTGGTGTAACTGCCTCCTTGTGATAGCACGCATCTGTGCTGTAGGTATGTTATGTTGGTGTAACTACCTCCTTGTGATAGCACGGATCTGTCTGTGCTGGAGGTATGTTATGTTGGTGTAATTGCCTTCTTGTGATAGCACGGATCTGTGCTGAAGGTAGGTTATGATGGTGTACTTGCCTCCTTGTGATAGCACGTATCTGTGCTGGAGGTAGGTTATGTTGGTGTAACTGCCTCCATGTGATAGCACGGATCTGTGCTGAAGTTAGGTTATGTTGGTGTACCTGCCTCCTTGTGATAGCACGGATCTGTGCTGGAGGTAGGTTTTGTTGGGGTATTTGCCTCCTTGTGATAGCACGGATCTGTGATGGAGGTAGGGTAATTTGGTGTAGTTGCCTTTTTGTGATAGCACGGATCTTTGCTGGAGGTATATTTTGTTGGTTTAATTGCCTCATTGTGATAGTGCGGATCTGTGATGGAGATAGGTTATGTTGGTGTAATTGCCTCCTTGTTATAGCACGGATCTGTGTTTGAGGTAGGTTATGTTGGTGTAATTGCCTCCTTGTGATAGCGCGGATCTGTGCTGGAGTTAGGTTATGTTGGTGTAACTGCCTCCATGTGATAGCAAGGATCTGTGCTGGAGGTAGGTTTTGTTGTTGTAATTGCCTCCTTGTGATAGCACGGATCTGTGATGGATGTAGGGTATGTTGGTGTCATTGCTTTCTTGTGATAGCACGGATCTTCGTGGAGGTAGGTTTTGTTGTTGTAATTGCCTCCTTGTGATAGCACGGATATGTGATGGAGGTAGGGTATGTTGGTGTCATTGCTTTCTTGTGATAGCACGGATCTGTGCTGGAGGTTTATCTTGTTGGTGTAATTGCTTCCTTGTTATAGCACGGAACTGTGCTGGAGATAGGTTATGTTGGTGTAATTGCCTCCTTGTGATAGCGCGGATTTGTTGCCGACTTTCTTTTCATGAACATATACATATATTGACAAATAATTAACCAATTGGCTTACAGTATCCATTACCCTCAAGAGTTGGAATCGCCTTTGTTAATGTATTACGTCGATAGGTGGTAGAATCTGCTAGTGGATTTTTAATACTCTCGGTTTGATGTAGCCTTGATGGGCACAGTTCTCTTGTGAGTTGTTGCATGGTTCACACTATACACACTACATATTGTTTAATTTAAAACTTACCAGAACTATTCTAGATATTTAAATAATTAAATTAGGGATTGTACACATCTTACCCACCGTTTCAACAGTAGTTAAACAATTTGGATTTTCAACTGTTTTGCCCTTAGCGTAACCAATGAGTCAGGACTATGTGTCGATTTCATCTTTTATTTCAACATACAATATACGAAACGAAACAGCCATCGTATTGTGATAGTTTTATATGTAGAAAGTTGATTGGTCAGAAATGTCTCATCAGCATTGGGGTCTTTATATCGAGTTGGCCTAGCCAGCAGGCAGTGTAATGTACGAACATCGACCGTCGTCTGTGATGATGACAGGCCTAGGAAATAAAGAAATATATCCGATTAAATGTGAATCTACATTCTAAGCTGAAGCATCAAAACCAGACAGCTGAACATACAGGCATGTCATAAAAACAAAGTGACATTAATGAATTGAATAAGCCTTGACCTTTCCTTTCATTTGCCGTCATCATTTTCAATTCTACTGGTATAAGATAGTGTAGACATGAAGACATAGCTAGCATGATTGGATCTAATGGTAAATCTTATAAAAACCATGACCTTTCACTTGGATCGTAACGCCAAGTGGCCTGTGGAAAAAGCCCACTGTAGGGGTCAGTCACAACGGTGTGTTATTAAAGAGTGCTAGAATGTGCATCATTATCATGCAGTTAGGTTTAGGGTTGCAGCACGTCCAATTCACCAATAATAACTCTTTCAGTGAGATTTACGATACTCGTATCAGAACAATTTGAGTATTTCGCCTGATCTTCATTGACAGCCGTTTGTAGATGCTACTACCACCACATGTGTGTGAACCTGTACGAGTATTGGAGGTGTGTTTGTGTTCTGTTTTGAGAAGCGACCTTACATACAACTGTATCGGTTTTTTTATACTGCCATTTTACATATAAGATATAGTTGATTGGGTTAGCATTTTCTGGGATGATGGTGCATGTGTTTGATGAATATGGGCTGAAACTGTTGAAAATAAAATAATAAATAGTAAAACAGTTAAATTAAAGACAAAATTAAAGATTAAAGAATTAAATTAAATATCAAATGTATGTCATGTATTGCTATTCTGACAGTTAGAATTCATTAAATTTATGTTTCTTTCTTAAAATTGATACTCGAATATAAGTATATGTGTCAAGCGTTGAATAGTTCAGTATGAATAAATACAATCGTTGGACCTATCCGGGTATGTGTGGAGAAAGATAAGACGCTTTAGTGGTTTAGTTAAACATTCGGAAGAATGTCACTTTTAGTATATAAAAGCAGACGAGAAAGCATTCGCAGTCTTCAATCTGACCCCATTCAACTTTCTCGCTGTAAAAAAAATATAGCATTTCTTGTTGGTGAACGAAATAATACTTTGCTTCGTTGTAGAGATTGGTACCTTTTCCTTTCAATCACACACAATGTGCTGCGCAGACATGATCACCATTTCCGCCAACACAAATCAGCTCGATGTGTTTGGCCCTGTGCGAGATATCCTGCCACCAGTACACCAAAATGCATTTATATAAGTGCTAACAAACTGGTTCTGTTTTGCTAAAGGGCTTTTATCAGAACGTGAAATAGTTTTCGATAATCACCAGACCAGATCTTTTTATGTTAAACTATGATGGACTTTTTACTTGGTGAAGGAGTCGACCTATGTATAACTACCTGCAAATTATATTGACACATATCGATTATATAGATATCAGGAGATACTCGAATTTGTTACGCGAGTGTCTTTAATTCTGTTTACTTTCTTTAATATGATCATTACATTTAAAAGCAAAAAAAAAAAAAAAATCTAAATAGGAGTTTAAGTGGATAAGGCGTCTGACCGTCTACCTACCACTTGGTCGAGGCCTACGTTGGCCAGTCGCCAAGTACTGGCCGCAGGTTTTCATCCAGGCATTCTGGTTTTCATCCACTACAAAAATCTGGCACGTCCTGCCATGACAATTGCTAGTACATTCTGTGTTCAAAACAAACACACCAAACCAAACTGACCTTGTTTCAAACATTTTGTTACACAGAACAGTATGTAGATATAAAACACAGGAAAGAGAACGTAAAAGAGAGCACCGTACTTATGTTCGGAAACCTAATACCAGCCTGCTCTAGCATGTGTTGAGGTGTACACATGAACTATTGTGTTTGAAGAGACTGGGCCCTAGGGCATATTGACACTTAAAACTCGAGTAACACTGTCTGCATTTTAAGGTTAGGAAAAGCTTTAAAGAGACCCTTGGTTCCAGTATATTTCACTTGATAAATTGTTTCCAAAATGAGAAAAGATCAATGTTGGAATTGCGGTTGTTTTAGTACCTGTGTGAAGGATATCCGTTGATTTTTAGCGATTCCATAAAATTGATTTGATACCATATTTATTAAATGATTGATCAAACTTTGTTATAACACATTCTTTCATAGGTATTTGCTGTGACATAAGGAATGCTATTTAATACAGTTTATTTGTGTTACTACGAAGTAATTGCCAGATAAAACGATTTTTACAAAATATCGGATTGTTTGCCTTATCTAAATCTCTAATGAGACAAATAGGACACAAGCTGCAAATAAAACAAACCAGTTAAAAATATGGCGCTCTTTAAATAAATTAAGATTCAAATCAGGATGGATTTTTCACCTTGATGATACATTAAAGAGCTTCATAATTCCACATGGGAACAAACACGTTTTTTCATTTAATTTGATTTAACGATAGATTTCTGGTACAGGATTTCGTATCTTCTACACCAGACTCAAAACATAATAACTGTTATAAAAAATAAAATAAAAATTGTAACGACACTTCAGTTCATGAATTAGCTTTATAGTTATAAAATAAATCAATGTTGTCCAAGTGTTTATCCAGTTCATTTTTGAAATAGTTTAAATTATTAGCACGTACTACATTTTCCGGTAGGTTATTTTTACACATTTGCAGTTCTTAGTAAAAACAACTCCTCATAATTTTACACTGTAAGGGGTACATTTTCAAAGAATTTCCTCTGTCCCTGGATCGTTTTTAGAGTGGTACCCATCATTGGCGTTGACGTTTTTGAATGTACTACAAAATCCATCCATAAAGTCAAGTGCCCACACGTGATGCTAAAACTGATGCTAATTTACCCCTATGTCATCGGAGGATTTAGGATTCCAGTTACTTCCGACCGCAGCAAGTTGATCCTGTACTTAACACTTATCCACTTTAGTCGAGAGATACATCCTAACCCAAGCAAAAAATATCGTCTGGATAGAGAATTAATTTTGTTACACCCTCCTCAGACAATAAATGAATACATCAAACACCAAGTGATGTCGATACTGTAGAGCTGAGATCCGGGCTTAAGTACATATCTATTACAACCCAGACCCAAAAACTATTTAAAGGAACACAGCATCTCAAAGTAAAGTACACTGTCAATACCCCGTCGCTTTTGTTTTTCTAGACAGTCGCGCAGTTGACTTGATTGATGAATAATTTATTTTAGAAAAATTTAATGTTCTATCTTTCCAAAACTTTTTCGCGTGTTTCACATGTGTTACATATTACTTTATTTGGGACCGTAACCGATGAGACGTCTCGCTGGATGTAATGATTTTCCCTTGTTACCTTTGTTCATTTGTTAACTTCTCGTGAAGAAGGCGATACGTTTACTATGGAATATCGCATTGCACTCCAGGTTGGCAATAATTTATAGAATGAAATATTGTTGTGCACCTAATGATGTCGGGTTTATGGAATATATCGTCATTGAAAGTGTAATTATTGGTCTTAACACAAGGATTTTTGCGCATCATTAATGTTCATCAGATAGTGTTCAGAGAGATTAAGAACTAAATAAATAATGTTTGTGATGCATCTAATGATTTAATGTTGTTATCGATTATAAAACTTCATACACAGTACGTGATTAACAGCGCCCGTGACGCAACCAAACTTGTCAACCAAAGTATTAATTATCAACATGTTGCACTTATTGCATTCATATACATATTTAACCTATGATCAGCATATATAAGTATGAAGTGCCGCGTAAACGTTCCAAAAAAGGATGACGACGAGGACGAGGCAGAAGAGGAGGATGAGGATAAGGAATGTATGTGATGGAGTGTGTACATCAATGACTTGTTGTTTGGGTGATGTCAACAGAAAAACCATCTGCTTAGGACGAGAAACAACACCCCACCACAGACTACATCAATCCACTGTTATTTGTGTAATTGTAGAGTCTTCTGCTTTCTGCTTTAAAATAAATGACTGAAATGGAACAATGGTATAGGTTATTATATGATGAACTAATGTAGAGTTGACCCAGCTGCAATAAGAAATATATAACATTTTCAGTTTTGATTAGAATGGCTGTTAGATTTAGATCTTCTATATTATCATGTTTTAGAATTTTTTAACCCATCTCAAGGGGATTAGTATGAATAACGCTTAGGTTGGTAAGTATAACCAGAATATTTTTCTCCTCTTCATGTTACATGAGTGACTTGTGTCGGCTAAGGAATCGTGACACTGACTATGTCCTTCCTTTCGAAATGGCGTAGTTTGTATCCAAGCTTGTGACCTATAACTCTGAGCGACGTCAGGAATCATCAGGCCCTATACCCTTATCATGATGAAATCTGATTGAATCTAATATGTCGGAACAGGCCGGAACGCTAATGGCTTCGACAGGTACAACCAGCCAAACTAACAGTGACAACGGCTAATTCTAGCCGTCGGCCTCAACATTAAAGGTTGGGGATTCTGGCACGTAAATAAGACATTTGTCACCATATGGTCTGAAGACATTACTCTTCAGTATATTGTGTTTCTTCTCTCTACGATCAACGTGGTTGTTTATCAAAGGCTTTTTCTCGTCTTGTCAGAAAATCAAAACATTTTTGTATAGCTTACCTTTCTTAGTCGCTGAAAAGCATCACTTTATGAAAAAAAAGGTTTGGTTTGGTTTAGGTTAAATTTTGTTTAACGTCCTATTAACAGCTAATGCCATTTAAAGACGTGCCTCCATGTGTGTAGTGTAAGCGTGCCAGCGTGTGTGTATGCAGGAGACAAGGTTTGTTGGTCTGCTTTTCCCGATCCCCGACCTGCACGGGTCCTAGCAATGGGGGACAGATATCATCTTGCATACAAATTTTACCTAAATGTGAGTATGGTTTAATATAGATTTTGAAACCTTTAATGAAATGGTCATATTGTTCGACATAATCAGGCGGGCTTGCTACCTGTCCCGTCGTTTCGTTTCATTAGGGCCTTGCATTAGAAATAAAGTAGCCTGCCCGCCCGCATTTTCTTCTTGGAGATTGTCTCGGAATCGAAAATTCTCGTGGTTTTTTTAATTTGTAATTTTGTTTAACCTCTTATTAACAGTTAATGTCAATTAAGGACGGTCCAGTTTTTAAGATATGTTCGTGTTTGTCTCCTTGTGATAGCGCGGAACTGATGCCGACTTTATAGTGCTACCTCATTGAAATATACTGCCGAAGACACCCAGCAGGACGCCCCACCCGGTCACATTATACTGACAACGGGCGAACCAGTCGTTCCACTCCTTAATTGCTCGTTAAGCAGAAGCAGAAACTCTGGCTAGAGAGGATACTGGTTCAAAGGTCACGTACATGTTTCAATTGTGGAACCGATTACCATTTCGCAAGGAAGTGCCCTGAGAAGGGAAGGTCAAGGACACGGTCACTATCGCCATGTAGTGATCGGGAAACACTTTAGACGGTCCCCAACACCTTCTTGACAGATCCATGCAGGGGTTGGACACCACTCCACTACGGTTCGAGATCGTCTTCGCTGAAGGGGATTTGGATCTAGGGTTCTTTACTGTGGGGGATCCAGCACAGTATTAACACTGGAGATGCCAAACCAGTCCGACAACAGAATGAGGCGTACATCACAAGGTTACGAGGAGAAGCAGCAACATCTAGAACAAATGCTGGAGAAGGGCGAAATGCAACCCTCCTCATCGTAGTGGGCACCAGTGTTGGTCCGCAAACGGAATGGTAGCATAAGATATCGCATGACTATCGGAAGTTGAATAAGGCTACTATGATAAACGTATGGTTTGTAGTTTCTATATCATTTATCAACAGTTTTTGTTTTATTTGGTCATAATCTGCTTAGGTTGTCATTTCATATAACTCCAAACTATAAAAAAAAAAAAAAAAAAAAAAAAAAAAGGGCATCAGATCCGCGCTATCACAAGGAAGCAAACACGCCAATACACCCTATCTCCGCAACCCTGCAGGTCGGGGGATCGAGAAAGGGTATCGCAAGAGGCTACTGATGAGTGAACCCCTGCAGAATTGATGGTACAAAAGCGACCAATGTAAAGCTACAGCACCCACTATGTGTATTTCTAACTACTTCTAACTACATATGTACCTTTTATTTCCTAGCGCCTGGCTTTGCAACACCTCACTTTTTGCTTTGATGTTGAACGGTAACACAGGTGAGGACGGCAATGGGTTCTGTCCCAGGCCCGGACATACCCGAGTCCTTAAATTGGTACTTGTTATTCCCTGAGTAACGTTCCATTTTTTGGGTAAGGGCAACAACAGGTTCACTCGTTGTCAGAACAATGTTACCGGAAGGAATGCTGTGCTGGTTGCCATAGGTATGGCATCAGATCCGCGCTATCACAAGGAGGCAAATACACCAACATACCTTGGCTCCGGCACACGTACACAAAACACACATTGAGACACGCCCTTAAAATACCTTATCTGTTGATAGGACATTGAGCTCTGAATTATTTAATCTCATTTGGTTTCTTATTTTAGTAAGCAAATTCGTTTTCCTTGCCTCTTTTGTCAAATTTCCATTATGGCGCCTGCAAAAGTCTTTGACTGCTAGTAGAACCCCATACTCGTTTAATGTTTTAAGTGGTTTTCGGTCAGCAGCAGGATAACAGAACAATCTACCTGATTATGTGAAATATTTCCAGTCAGTATCATCGATTATTTGAAAATCGCCCCGATCTTTCCGAGATGTAACGTAAAACAAGCCAATTCTGGACCTAGCCATACACTATAGAAGGACAGCAAAAATGAACTCGATAAAGGGTAACTAATACAATCAGTCCCTTAATGCAAATCTTCTACAGTGACAAAGGTTTACATTGGGACATCGCGACAGTGTGTCAAACTTAATAGTGTTTCATTATACTGAGTGACATAATATTGCAAATGATGCTGTTTGTATCAATACAAAATTTAACGTTACTAAATGTCAATAGAATGGTATTTCATATGGCAGAGGACATAGTTAAGTTACAATCGAAATGATGGCATACAGGGATATTGACCTGCTGTATCTAAATATAATAAATCCAATTCAATATCAGAAACCTGTGACCTACACGTGGTAGTGATTCAGCCAATGAGGATGTAGGCATCACAAGTTTATCACAACATGCTGCCAAATTTCAAAATTGTTTATATAACCTTTCAAATATTTTCTCACCAAATTACCAAAATCTTTAATGAAATGATCGTGGTGTTGGAGTCATCAAGTCAAGAACTCGTTAGGATTATCTGTTGGTAACATGAAATACACAATTATATCTGACTAAATCTCTCAATATGTCTGGAAATTAGCCCATACTATATATCGATATTACGATTTTCGTTATAATTATTAACGAGATGTCGACATCTAGTAGCATATGTTGTAATCGGTTTTGTATTCCATATCTCGGGGTAAACGAAACTAGCCACAAAAATCATACGTCATGGAATAAAGCAAGTGTAGACCATTTGACCGCGTACCAGTTAGCTCTGACGGAAAAACTCAGTAAAGTTTAGGATTTTGATATGACCACACAACTTGAAGTAGACGCGTTATCTGAACAACTATCGTTATGTGCGTTGCTTTCGTCAGATGAAGCAATTCCAAATCGTCAACTCAAACAGTATCTAAAGCTTACTGGACACCGGATATAGAAAATGTGCATCATGTAGCTCTTTATAAAGACAATTGTGGATAAATGAAAATAGACCTGCATTTCTGGTTTGTCCCGTGATACATGGGAAGAACAAAAAGCTCGGTGTGGTGTGTTAACGTCTCCTATCATGATATAATTGTTCTTAGCTATTCTGCTCGAAATGTATGCTAGATTTCGTCCCTTAGCCCCCTTCATCTTATCATCACCTTATACAACAACAGTTACTTCATATTTGGGAAGTATCGTACAGGCTCTGAGGAATGGAACCTTTAGAAGTAGTTTAAGAAATATATATTTTTTATTTTTTACCTGTAAATATACATCTTGCTTATGTGAAATTGACTTGATAATATCATTCGAGAGATAGCCATGAAGACAAGAAGACAAACTTGTTTTATCTCTTTTTTTTTCAATCAGCACTTCCAACAAGCGTTTTTAGAAACTGAATTATCTGTCTATATATAACGTTCCATGTGGTACGCAGTCGGTAGGATAACATCTGTTTTAAGTCTTGGGAATACAAGTTGAAAATTGCTTTTCGCTGAATGTTTTATGCCTTTAAAGGGCTAGAGTTAAAAGGTTTTGATTGTAAAATAGCGCTAACGTTAGACTGTGACCATTCACGAAACGATGTGGTTAATTTAATGTCGAGTGGCAATCAATATCATAAGTTAACCAAGTGCAGTCTATATAGTGACCCACTCAGTCAGACATAGTGCTTATTGGGTGTCAGATAAAACAGTCCGAACTGTTACCGTATGTATCTTGTAGGCGGTTTTTTGTCTGCTGTATCTCAGTATTCTTCGTAGTTTATAGATTGTCTTTTGTGTGTGTTGTGTGTCTGCCTCGGTTAAACATGTTCGACTCTATGTTGTTTTCTTTAAGGGTTTTTTATAGTTATATCTGCCTTTGTTACATCACGTTTGTCTTTGTTGTCTGCATCTTGATAGTGTTTTTGGTTCATTTGTGCTTCTTGTATGTCGGTTTGGAACTTTATTTTCACTTATATATCATTTCCGTATATGTATCTTTTATGAATTGTACGTATTTTGTAGGCTACTTTAGCGACTTTTGTTTCTGTTCTCTCACGTGCATTGGAGCTCTTGTCATGCATTTCGGCGAATGTAAGGAACACTGCCCTTTCGGAGCTTATAGTTTAATTGTTTGAACCAATATTCCTATAATCCTTTTCTTCCTACTTTGTACCATAATCAACGAGAGGGGCATATACCCCTTGAAACTGCTGCGATTTATGGATTTTATGACCGTGTGGATTATATAGGAAATTTGTCTGTCAAGTTCAGGATGCAGCCTTACAAATAACATGTCTTTGTTCGCTCCGCAAAGGAGAAGTACTCGCATACATGGACATCATCACTACAACAGGCCAACCATAGTAATGTTACCTTTCAGACCATAGGGAAACTCTTGAGAAACCAATTGGTGATTACCTTCTTCGTACAACACTGTATTCATTTCATCCTGTGCATTACGAACATAACGTGTAGGAATAAACTTATTCTGCGACTGTCGTTGTTGAAGCAGTGTATGTTTGCCCTTCCGGAACACATGATCTTATTGTCATTGTTATTTGTAAACCAGGGCAAAAAAAGCTATTTTCAAATCCACTGCACGTACTCAAAATAGAAACTTGCTGGTCCAATATTATTTTTTTATAGCAAAAGTATCACGATATATTAAATAATAACAATGCATCTAGCAGTTTAAAAATTATTACAGGTCATTCGGGCAGGTAAATAATTGTTTTTACAAGACTAAAAAAATATTACAGCTTTACAAAATTATATATAAAAAAGATGGATGTTTATTTTGGAACGACGATTTAATTTAATTTGTTGTCATTAGATAAATAATTTATCCATCCTGCCTCTTGTAAACCAAAACAGATTGATCCCAGCAGACTGTCTAGGACAACAATCTTTCCTTTTCAGTTTTCATGAAACATAATTTGTTTCCCCTCAGTAACTACAATATTAAAATGGGGGTTATTTACTATTAAATTGCAGGTGATGGATTAATTTTATTTATTTATTTGTTTTAATATGGTATTTATATTTTAGTTTTAAATTCCAGAAATCCTAGTCCGGATCTGTCCGCTTATTAGTCACGCCGATGCAATTTCCTCTTTGATAAACACAGACGTTTATCAGGCAAAAATGATGTTCTTCAGTTGTAACTAGAACAAACAATTATTCAATAAGTTAGTAAATCCTCTATCTATCACTTTTACCTATTTTAGCTTAAGTTTCAGTTATTATCACCAGACTTGAGTTCTCAAAAATTGTCTGAATTGATAGAAAGACCGCTGGTAATCTACCGCAATTTTTCTTCAACACGAAGAATAAAGTTTGTGTTCAACTTTTTGTTTGTTTCATAATGATTGAAGTATATGTGACCAAACTACAGTCAATTCATGCATTACTTTAAAAACATCTAATTTTACAATCCAGCACCAAAATATCACTTTCCCGTTGGGCAAGTCCACAGAATTTTTCACTTGCCCTCTAACCAAATTTACGGGCCATTGGGAGAGGGATATTTCGCGCCCTTTAAATTGCATCCATGTAGTATGTCTCGTTTGTTCATATTTTATCCTGGGTTTATCGATTGTGTTGTTACCCTTTTAGGAAGACACGAAAGAAAGAAAAAAATGATTCTGCGCTGGGGTAGCATCATCGCCTAATAAGATCATATCATGTATACAGGAAAGGAAGTGGTTTTTACGCAGGTTGTTTCCAAATATATATTTTTCTTTTTCACACGTACATGTTTATTGATTTTTTTTGTTTTGTTTTGAACTTTCATACTTTCAAGTAGAATTTGCTTCCAGCACAAAACCTAACCATCTCTTCATTGGATACATTTAATAAATTTAAAGCGGATTTTTATGTCATGATTTTCACACCCCTGCAGGTCGGCGATCGTGAAAATAGAAGACACCTGCTGTTACCCACTGCATGGTATCGTAAGAGGCGACCAAAAAGGGAACCCCCTGCAGAATTGGGGATTTGCGTTTGTGCCCTCCATTTGGTATCTCAATCTTTCTTTCTACTTCCAACTACCTTTTATTTCCTAGCACATTGCTTGGCAATACCTCACTTCTGGCTTTAATGTTGAGCGTTTGCCCAGGTGGAAAGGCAGTGCGCCTTGTTCCCAGACAGGGACATACCAAAGTCCTTAAAAAATGTAGTTGTCATTTCCTGCTTAACGTTCAGTATTGAGGGTTATGGCAATAACTGGTACACCCGTTGTCAGTATAATGTGACCGGGCGGAATACTGTGCTGGTTGCCTTTGGCATGATGTTTCAGTGAGATAGCACTTTAAAGCCGTGCTATCACAAGGAGGCAAGTACATCAATATGTCCTGTCTCCAGCACAATTAAACAAAATAAAACCATTACCAAACCAAGTCATGAATTAATTTCAATGGTGGTGTGTGTAGCATATTCGATGATCGATTGTACCACTCCTACATAAAAAAAGCTCTTTTAAAGATGTAAGTTGATATTGAAGGTCAGTGATAATTTTTTTCCGATTGGCAGTTCTCCAGTCTTAAAAAGATATGTTCCTGTTTGATTTATAATAAGTACAATATATATGGTTACATGTTTATAAGTAGACCGTTATCTAAAATACAATCAATTGATTTTTACTTTTGTCAAGTTGCTGAGTCTCCCTTTGAATTGACAAATGACCCAGTTGATGTCAGGGAGATTGAATTATCACGAAACTGGGTCACAGGTCTCCATGTAAATCTTTCTTATGTCCGTATTCTGCCCTAGCTTCATCGATTATTCTAGTTATTTTAGTTTAAATTGCATTTTTGTTCACACTTCACCATTCCATTCTTCAAGAAAAACCTTATTTTGCAGACATATTTTAAGAATCAATAACTTTTCTATTAAAAAGGAAACGAATTATAGTTGCTTCACTATCGATTTTGTCATGAAGTTGTCAGGGTCTAGTACTTGCCAATGATTTGGTTAATAAATTATACCGTTTTACAGTCTACGGACAGTTCCTTTAGTGTTACGCTTTGCTTACATGAACATACATTTTACATTGTATGAATTGAAACACAATAATGTCTACAGTACCATTTTATTACTGTCTACTCATCACTTGTTAATTTTTGTATATGATTATGTCCACTGTTATTTTTATTTATAATGTTATTTGATTAGTTTTCTTAGAAAGTCAATGCTGATTTTCGTAGATAGATACAAAGAGTTGACATACATTGATGTGTACGAGGAAATCTTATTTATTTTAATACCGTTCAAAATGTTATACCGAGGGTTTGTTTGTTTACGGGGGTCAAGCAATTTCTTAATTTAATGACGAACCTGCTACACACAAAAAAATCTTCGTTTTACTTCAATCGGTGAGTGTGCTGACAATATGTTTTTAAGAGGTGAGAGGCGTTCGAATGTTACTTACGATGAAGTGTAATTGACCAATGCTCTGTGTTTAACTGTAATTTATTAACATTATGTTGCTAACCCCATATATATTTTTTATTTCGATTGTGATATTCTTTTTAGAGTTTATAACTTATTTTAAAGGAAAATTACTATGACGGTTCTATTTTTTTAAAGTAAATATTACCGAAACAAACTTGATACATGTAAATCAAGGAGTAACATATAGTATGGAATTTAACTTAATAAATACAACATTTTAAATGAAGTAGCAATGAAGGCAATAATTCAAAGCAAGATTTGAGGATAAAACATGACAACACGCTAATTCTCTATACAAATTACAGAGATACATACATATGAAGGGAGGCAACTCTAGTTATCGTCCATGGTTTCTAAAGTCATGTCACTTAACGGAGCACTCTGCAATAACGTATAACTTATGTCTTGTTATACACACATGCATTAGGTAGCGTGGATCACATGTAGGCTGATATGTTCACATGAAAACGAAATATCCTTATTTTCATGTGGTAAGCCAATTAAAAAAATTGCATGGCAAGATTATCAACAGAAGCTTTAGGTTTTTTATACGATATTTCATTTATTATTTATACAGATATTACTTCAAAAAAATGCAAATTATTGTATTTAAAATGAGCATTTTGTGTATTATGAGATAATGGTTGTTAAGATAATAATCTTCGTTATGTTGAACAGCCAGATACCTATTGGACCACTGTGATGTGTCCAGATTATTGCCTAATAGAGACATCAATCCATTGTTCATATACATTGTTCATATACATTCCAGCTACCTAAGATAGCTTTCTTATTTGGGAATGTGTAATTGACATGTGAATTATGTAAAGGGGTAAAAATGAGCATGTCACCAACATGACTGTATTTATATTACACTAACGAGGAAGCTGCCTTATGGAATCAAACAAACAACTTAATGACTTACCTATTGCTTAGAGATACATTGTACTGCCAGATTTAATGACTTACCTATTGCTTAGAGATACATTGTACTGCCAGATTTAATGACTTACCTATTGCTTAGAGATACATTGTACTGCCAGATTTAATGACTTACCTATTGCTTAGAGATACATTGTACTGCCAGATTTAATGACTTACCTATTGCTTAGAGATACATTGTACTGCCAGATTTAATGACTTACCTATTGCTTAGAGATACATTGCACTGCCAGATTTAATGACTACTTATTGCTTAGAGATACATTGTACTGCCAGGTTTAATGACTACCTATTGCTTAGAGATACATTGTACTTCCAGATTTAATGACTGCTTATTGCTTAGAGATACGTTGTACTTCCAGATTTAATGACTTACCTATTGCTTAGAGATACATTGTCCTGCCAGATTTAATGACTACCTATTGCTTTGAGATACATTGTACTTCCAGATTTGTATTAAGAGTGCATTTTGCGTTTGTTAACGGTTATCATGTAATGTTAAAGGTAAGTATGTTAGAAAGCATCGGTGTCGCTGCTGAAGAACTGCATCACCCCGGTCTATTTAGAGAATGTTTTAATTATATTGGCTTAACTGCATTGTTTACGCAACAAATAGTGAACCAAGAAAATGGAAACTCCTGCAGAATTGGGGATTTTCTGAATGCTTTCTAATTGGGGAATTGTCCCATGCCTATTTATGACATTTCAGTTTACTCCACTATGTTCCATGCCTGTTTATGACATTTCAGTTTACTTCACTTTAAAATGGCCTTTGACTTGAACAATTATCTGTGAAAACAGTTTTCAATGGACCTTATCTAATGCGAGGACGCAAACCATAAGTAAAATATCTTAAGCAATAACTACAAAGGTGTTGCCATTATGTCAATAATAAATAAACATGATACAAATATTATATGTTATATTTTATTTTTGATTGTAGTTTCCCAGTGAGAAATCGAAGACAACACCAATATGTTACTGCGAAACGTTATGAGAGTCCAAAATGCGAAGCTGGCCGTATTATTCTATCTCCTCCTGTCACGAGTTGTTTTAATTATCCAATCTGCTACATCTCTGCTCTGTTGATTGGTGTTGCGAGTATTTGTCAACATTTCAAAGTAGCAAAGCGTGTGCTTTTGGATAGCACCTGCACTGTTCATCCTGACCAAAACCCCAATAGACCGTTTCAGGTGCAAATCGGTTATGGTTTCGGAGGCGTCGATCGTTACCGTTCATATCAGGCAACGTTTCTCTTGCCTGTTCATCTATAATTTCCACATCATCTGGTAATTGAATATCTGGATTTATATTACTCAATTGATTAATTATTTCTTCCATTAACGCTTATTCTTTATGTATTGGCTGGTCTGTTTTGCTGAAGCCGTTGCCTACTACTGATCTATCACTCTCCGAAAATCTTTTGGAATAGTGTGAATCCATGTTTGGAGACTCGGATAGCGGTAGCTCCTGTATTCTTCTGATGACATCGTGAACCAATGAGGACATGCGTTGTTGTAACGGCTACTTGTATCGACTTTTAATAGACGATGACTCGTATTGCTGAATTTCATCAAACCGTTGTAAAATGTCATTAATTAGATTCGACCGAAAATCATCTTGGTTATAGCTACCTAGACCGCTGCCCCAGTTATTGACACGACCAAGCTCGGGTAACGACGATGGTCCCTGTATGGTTGGGTTCTATTGACCCAGTACTACATTCCCTATCCAGCTGAATGGAACAATCATTCCGGTTTGTGCTAAACTCACTGATTGGCCGTTCAGCACCGTTGTCGGAGTAACAATATTTACTGAAGCACTGGTCTTGGGGAATGTGAAGAACTGTTCTTCTATGAAAGATGGTTGTAATAACGGCCCGGCTAATACCGGAGATTGCGGCAGATATTGCATCTGTGCTCCTAACAGTGTTAAAGAAGATTAAGTGGATCGACGATAATATTATGGTTTTATTTATTTATTTTTCTTGAGATACTTGATTTCGGAACTTACGAAATTATAACCTTGCAAAAACAGCAGTATATAATAATTACGCCTAACGTCGTAAGCAGAGGACAAACCATTAACATGTGCCATCGTTGATTTGATTCCGAGATATCTCTCAAAAACAAAATGATTGTGCAGTTATTTAATGTAGATAGCACACATGTGTAGTAAAAAAACGACAAGATTTCGTCTTTGTGAATTGATTTGTTGATTCAACATTTACGTTTTGTATTCAAGCAAGTAGCAAAAAGGTTGATTTACTTCACGTGACCTTCTCCTTTTGTATTTTTATTTTTTTAAATAGAAAAAGATTTCAATTATCTACAAAACAGAAACAATTCAAGTTCATCGGATGCCAGTTACGTGCAATATAGGTATATTTGTATGTGCGAAAATATAAAAATGAATTCCTACATTCAAAATTAGAAAACATTTACTATGCCGAATATATAATGAGAAGAATACATTAAATGACTACATATCCCTTTGAGAGTATCATTTCAAACTACAAGTAGGATACTAATACACCATCACTCACACATGCGCGCGAGCTCGCTTATGCATTATTGCAATACGTTGATACGATGGCCAAACTATTTCTTCTAAATGAGACATTTGGAATGTATGATCAAGTCAATTTCCTGCTTATGCTTCCTCCTTTGAATCTAGACTGTATCCTCCAGGTCGGGACATACCAAAGTCCTTAAAAATGGTAGTTGTAATTCCCTGCTTAACGTTCAGCATTTACGGGAATGGCAACAACTGGTTCACCCGTCGTCAGTATAATGTGACCGGGCTGAATGCTGTGCTGGGTGCCTTCGGCATGGTGTTTCAGTGAGATAGCACTATAATGTCGCAATCAGATAAGAGGCAAACACACGTACATACCCTGTCTCCTGCATAGGCGATGCGGCAGTTTTTCTAAGGAAGGGGAATGTTTCCAATGATAAGTTGGGTATTTGAACCTGCAAGAGGTTAAATAGGTGCAATCAAACTTTCACAACCACCTGGCGACCTGATTCATTTAAAGGTTCCCGGCATCACTGGACCCTAAAAATAACGAACTTGGAAATGTCTAACTCCTTCTTTATTCTGTAAAATAACCAAATGAATACTGAAGAGTCTTCAAATTTGGGTAATCTACGGCTAATTTTTTTTTTAGAAGTTTGTTGAACACATCGATAAAGGCGAGTGCCTTATTCACTGTGCCACCCAAGCTGCTGCATTGTAGTATAATCCGTACTATTAGACAATATTTTTGTCAAGTCTCATTAGCCTGAGGAAATGGTAAGGAAACACTTGTTAATCTTTTCTCTTAAGAGTCACAATGTCTTTACCTTTTTTGGAAGGTTGGGGGGGGGGGACTTATTTACCTTCTATGTCTTTACCGTTTTTGGAAGGTTGGGGGGGGACTTATTTACCTTCTATAACACGCACAACTCATGTAACCAATAAACGCCAGTGTTACATGACCGCACATAGTGAATCTTTCTTTCGTGAACTTCAGTTGTTTTAAAATCATGAGAAGTGTATATGATAGACCATTTGAAACGAGTTATGTTACATATGATTGTTATGAACCGAACTTCTATGATGTTCATAGTCACACCGGGAAATATAAAATGAACCCAAACTAGTTTCGTGAATGTGTGACGTCATCTCATTGTTTTATAACGTCACTCATTAAAAATAAATGTGAATAGTAAACAAAGTAAAAATAAGATTGATATCGCCTTTTTCTTTTATTGTAAATGCCTTATATACTGCGCAATGTTAGAGGGGGGAATAAAAGCATTAAAACACTCAACTACAATAATAAGATGTCATTACACATATTTGACCATGGTGAAATACACGCTTTATAATATAACATCGCTTATTTATACACACTCGCGTTCCTCATATATATATTTGTGCTCTTTTACCGAATTTACCGTATTTCACAAGTCATATAATACATTTGGAATATGTTAATATCACGAAATAATCAGCAAACAGTCTGGGACATGGCTCAGTAGTGCAAGTGATCAGCCAACAATTGAGGTTCCTGCAGGTATGGCGTAAGAATTGTACCTGCTTCCCACATCGCATGATCGTATGAGGCGACTAAATTTGGGATCTTATCTTTTCTCTTCTTTCTAAACAAGTTCCTTCTTCCTAATGTCTCCCTTGACAATGCCTCATTTTTGGCTTTTAGTTGAGCGTTCGCCCCTGTAATAGAGGCTTTGGGTTCTGTCCCCTGGCCGAGACATACAAGAGTCTTTAAAAATGGTAGTTTCTACTCCTGCTTAACGCTTAGCAATTTAGGAGTGAGACGACTGATTCGCCCGTTTTCAGTATAATGTGACCGGGTGTGGAACCCTGCTGGATGACTTCGGCAGTATGTTTCAGTGAGGTAGCACTATAAAGTCGGCATCAGTTCCGCGCTATCACAAGGAGACAAACACGAACATATCGCAGTCTCCCAGAACACACACCCATACACTACACGCATGCATCATGCAAACAGGGGATGCCGTTTTTAAATTACCATAGTTGTTGATACGTGTAGGACGTTAAACAATACTAAACCAAACCAGCCAACAATTGAACGCAGAGCTCATTTGTAGAGATAATAAAGTGATTATTTAACAGTTTTGTCACGGTTCATTAGGTAACACCATACATTTACATACTGTCAATTTCGAATCACTAATGTTTTCAAATTTTTGTATTATAAGTATTCAACCACTAACTAAAGTTACAATTTTCAGAATTGTCACTAACCGGTTAAGTAATATGTTTCCTTGGTTTTCAAATGAAGAGAGTAAACGATTTAACTTTATAATTTGAAACAGGGCTCTGCTATCCTACCTGAGAGCAGTAACACGTTGAGTGATTAACGTTAGTCAGACGTGTACATAACTATGTCACATTAACATAGATCAGACAAGCATCAGTTCCCTGATTAACGACTTCCCTGGTTGTACTGACATGTATTGTTATAAATGCTATCAAATCCTAACACCCATTCTTTTATTTCTTTAACAATCCATGCCAAAACTGTTTGGTGCTTCATCTGCTTCATTAACCTAGCTTAGTCTGACTGTGATATATGAACGGTATACGTTCATTAAATGTCATTTGTTATGAAGCATTATTTGTATTTTGTTTTAAGGATATCCGCTTCTGAAAGGTCAAAGACTTCCTGTATCAAACGTTTTTTCATATATGCATTTTTGGAAAAAGGAGATGATGTCATAAAAGAACATAAAAAAAAAACTATGTGTCAGTGTGTTGGTTTTTGTGCTATGATCGGTCAAAGATACCAATTTAACATAATATTATACGTCTGTACGATTTTAGGTGATTTTTGTATTGCTGTTGACCATTCGCAGAACAATTCATAAAGTATCATCCAAGTGTGTTATCAGATAAGTATGAATGCAGAATTGATAACAATTGCATTTTCGTCAACATTATAAAAGTAAAAATTCTTGATCTTAATCTTTTTACTCAGACAAAACCGATTTTAGTTAACTATACCACTGATTTTGTTAATAAAAATACTCTCTTTTTTACCATTTGTTTTCATGTTTTACGCTAGATATAAAGAGTTCTGCTATTAAACTTTTTTTTAATATTAAATGAATCAAAAGAAAACACGTGTCTCTTTTTAAAACAGGTACAAAAAATGGGGGGATGCGTGTGCTCCTTTTTTTGTGTAATTTTCACCTATTTTTGTGGTCAAAAACCAAAAGTGCTTCGCTTCCACTAAATATGTAACAATAAAACAAAAATGTTTAATTTTCAACTTCGCTAAATTGTAGCGACACAATGACGATTGAAATTATCAAAATAAAAAGGTATAGTTTTGGCCCTTCGTAAAGCTCAAGAAATACACATTTTTTGTACACATTTTTCAGATATATGTTTGCATTTAAAAGGATCTTAATAAATATTACAAAACCCCGTTACAAGAGATCAAAACGAGACTTAAACGTGATTTAAACCTTAGGAGAGTACGTCATTAAAAATAACTGCGGTTTCAACACATGTGGACGATATCTGAACTCAAATATATAAACGCCAAAATACATATCTTTAAACAAATCAACCACCTCATAAAAACCGGATGCAAAATAAAAGCACACGGCAATTCACAGCGTGTGTAACATAGCTTGTAGCACCCACCACACAATGTGTCTATATCTACGGCCAAACAGGGAGCGGGGCATCCATATCCTAAAATTTCTATAGTTTAAAAAAAAAATATTCACCAACAGTTTTTGATTAAGTAAAGCCTTACTATCATGATTTTTTTAAATAAAATTTCTTTGTATTTTCCTGTGATATATACTGAGGTTTTAGGATCCGTTCTTTAGTGTCCCCTTTAGTTTGATTGTCATTCTCACGGCTTGCACTTTCAGGACGTGACATCACCAGAACTGTGACCAGATTTACATCGAACGTGTCGTCGATACTTAGACAACGCTCACCATTGTGGTACAACCGGTCTTATTATCCTTGTACTTTTTCAAGGGTCAATGTCAATCTTGATTTGTTTATATTCTGCACTAGGTGAATCGACATTTAGTTCGAATTACAGTTTTGTTGACATCTTACTATCCCCGTGTTTCCAATAAGTTTCAAAACATCGACACATTCTTTTCATTGATGAACACTTTAACGGACCTTTGGGATTCGGAGGTAATTTTAAATATGTTACTTTCAACGTTCAAATTTAGCGGTAGTCGTATTTTTGCGCCTTTCGCGCTTTAAGTATTGCATTTAAATGTCAATGCGGCAATAGTAACCCATGCATGTTGTTCTCTATCGGAAAAAGTGTGGGTGCTCCAATTCATCAATATGCTTATGTGCTAAAATTTGATAATGCGCTAAAATTTGTGTGCGCTTGAATAAGTATGTTAACAGTATATGGTTTATCTTGTCGATGTTTGATAATTGATTATTATTTTCTACTATTTATACCTTTGATGGTGATAACTTATTGAATATACAAATCATATTAATGACATAATTCATTTACCTCTTTTGTCGAGTCGTTCCAGGAAATATGCAGGGAATCTAATTTATTTTAGATACAATCTATATTGTTGTCGAATGGTATTAACTTAATGGGTCAGCCGAGCGTTATCACACCCTATATTATTTACATAACGCCTTTCGCACTTCAAATATAATTCATTGATATTATTGAGAATTTTCCTGGATTTTGTGTAGCTCGTCCAAAGTGTGATAATAAGCGAAGTGACATTTGGTGTTTCGCTTTATGTGAAGTATGACCTTGCGGTTCACTTTTTTTTGTACGAAAAAAAACCCCTCTCGTTTGGAAGATTTACATTCTCGAAATCTTATCTTAATGTCTTACAGTAGAAAAAATGAAAGACGGTACCAAAGTGTGAAAAATTCAGAAACCAGACTTAATTCTATTGAAGTCGGGTAAAATATGAATAAAAGTAAGTTTGACCATTGACTGTTACTTGTCATTTGAGATTAATTACACTGTAGGACCATTGGTAAACGACGCGGTCAGTTTACGTTCTGCCTTTGGCTTACGCAAGCCAATTGGCTTATAGTTTTTAACTATTAGTTCATATCCTATTATTTCTTTATTTTGTTTTTATGTAATGTAAGTGTTCTGTGTTTTTCGGTGCCTCCGAAAATTTGACAACCTAATATTGTCTATACTGTTTGAAATACTTCTTTACCCATATATGTATATAGCGCATTATCAAAATTAAAACTCAAAGAATGAAACAAGAAGAGAAACCCCTAATAGATGAGACAACGAAGCAAAAAGACTGCCGTAATGAATTATAAAAAGGTCAAAGCCTGGTGTTTCGGAAGTGATACATTTGTAAGGGGTTTTTTCCGGCATCATAGGTTACAGCAGTCATACAATTCATGTAAACAGACGAATAGAACCAAAATATTCATGAATTTTACTTGGCAATTCGTTTTCTTTCTTGGTTTTTATAATAGTATTTATAATCCAATCTTCCTCCTTTTAAAACAAACAATGACTTATGGTTATTATTATATTCACAATACTTTCTTATCAAGAAATAACACAATGCTAAAAACTCACTCCTTGCCCGAGAAAGCAATTGGTGCTGTGTAACCGGCTATGTCGTCAGTTATAACAGGATTTTACAGAATAGTACATTAATCCTATATTTTGATTTTCAAATCAACCGAAAAGAGTTCCCACAAAGTTCCTGAGTACCCTTCCTAACCCATTCCGTCGACGACGTCGTGTTCCTTGATGAGGTTGAACAACGTTTACGGCATTGTTTCTAGCCCGTAGTCTGATAAGACCTTCCCGTTCACGGGTTCCATCGAGCCTTTCTACTCCACCTCTTCGTCGATTCACTAGATCAACAGGAATATCACCAAGTCTGGATTGGCGATGCTGTCTGTTGTCAACGTGTCCGTTTCCGTGTCCGTGTTCATGTCCGTGTTCATGTCCGTCAATTCTCCGTCCGTTTTGGTTTCTACCCCGTGTCTGAATTCCATCTGTTAATACCCTGGTCATATCTATAGGTCTACCTAAAGGATCGATCCGTGTACGATCTTGTCGGTTATTTCTATTACGGATTCTTTCTTGCCGAACTCCACCAGTTGCTATACCTTCAACACCGACCCCATTCGGTTCTCTACGAAGCAAACGTAGCTCTGCATCTGTTATACTCTGCTCTAAACCGACATCAGGTTCTCCACCAGATATTCCTAACTCTCCTAGAGGTATCCTTTCCTGAACACCAGTGCGCATGTCTTGCTGACCTCCACCGACACCATTAGGTTGTCGACCGCGCCTGTTTCGTCGATCTCTGCGAGATGCTATTCTATTTTGTCCAATACTGCCATGATTATGCCCTTCATGACCAGTTCGTTCAATATTTCGGCCTGCTAGACCATTTGGATTGACAAGTTGTCCATTTCGTCTGTCTCCATTGATACTACCTCTTAAACCGATAGGATCCCGAGGACGAAGGCGTTGTAATCTGGATCTTCCTCGTCGTGGCTGAACTGGATCACTGGTACGTGGATCCGTTCTAGGACCAAGTGATGCAGCTGCAGTCGCTCTTTGGTTATGTTGTGTTATAAAATCGCGACTGTTGCTACGGAGCATAGATTCCAAACGGGAAGGATTTAAACCTTTTGCTGTCCACCTTGTTCGTATACTCCTCAGTTGGTCTGCCGTCAAAAGGTCACGAACTGTTCCAACCGAACCGCTGTTTGTTACTGGAAGGTTCGTTTGCCTTACTGGAGGAATATGCGTATCTACAACAGTAAACGTCAATATACCGTAAAATATTCTAAAAATCAACATAAAATATTTTGCATGTTCGTCCAAAGCACATGTAGATGTTTATTGGTTTTTTTTACTCGCTGCTTCGTTTTGTATTCACTCAATGTTCGAATATATACTTCAGTAATGACTGGATATGAATGGCATAAAAGTGTATGAACTGTTAGTGGTTAATTTCATTATTTTCAAAGGATATCTTACACACACGGCTAAGCTGTGGATCCTCCAGAGATACTCTGAAATGTATACTTATCAATACAGTATACCTATATAATTATACCTACTTTCTGACATTGAAGAGCTAACTTATACAGATCAATATTTTTCACTCGGTGTTACTCTCCTCAAATAATGCATTCATCACACTACCAATATGCGCGTAAACAGTATCGTCATTTTTATATCAGTCTCATTTAATATGCCTCTGTATGTCAAACTGACAATAAAAGACCATATAATGAATTGGTGTACGTTTATATAAGTTCGTTGGCAAAACGGAGAAAAAAATCTGTGTCTGTATGATAGAAAATATAATCCAGATTCGAAAATGATGAAAAATAGTTAACAAAGGCCAGTTGATCATTGTTTATAATATGTATCAACATTTTGCATCCTCATTATATATATAAATTCCATATATCCACTAATATTTCGATACTCTATCACTAGAAGTCTTCTTTGTAGTTCATATTCGCATAGTATTTATTTCCGAGTAAATTCTCTTTCAGTTAAGCATTAATTCGACTTTAGATATAACGCAAACAGTTACTTTTCATTATATAAAATCAATGACTGAAGTAAAAGCGAAAAGATACAGAAAGTCTACTTCCCTAAAGTGTGCGGCATATAGATAAACAAAGTAAAATTAAATTTAAATACAACATGTCAAAGTTTAACCAGGTAGCATTACGATTAATGTACATGTATGACCAAATATGTGTAGCTTTATAATCATATGTTTGTGGAACAAGGTATTTAATAACCACAACTTGCCCCAAAAAAATATTCACGCTTAAACGGTAAAATGCATATCAACACACCAATAATTTATATGAGCATACGATGTTTTGCACAAAAAACTTTAACTGTAAGGCATTATACGTCGAACGATTTTGCTCAATATTTTTTTACGTTTTCTTTGCCAAACAAATGTCCGACCACTTACATTTAACAGACCATGCTTTTATTTAAACTATTTTCTCACTATATAATAAGTCTTTTATTTCTTTTAGTGGCACAGCGTCTACAGGGCTTATTATATAGTCATGCATCATTAGGTACGTATTTAAACCAGACGAACAAGCTTAAATCAACTACATTGATGAACACGCCATCGTTTTGTTTGTTTGTTAATCCATGATGATATTTTGACCTGTCAAGATCAATATTTTCGACTAATATTGAAATTGCAGAAAGAAGTTTGTTCAAGTGCTCTGTGTTATTAAAATGTCAGATAAAGAAGCGATACTCTGGTTTGAGGAAACTGCATCATGATATAATCTTAAAAATTACAAAAATCACTAAAATACGAAAGAAGGGAACACTTTTGTCAAACTGTAGTATGTCGATTGAGAAAAACCAAAATGGTAGTAATTTTTTGCTGCACCGTATGTCAAGATCAGTGGTACCAAAGGTGGAGAGAATAACAACCACACATAGGGGAAAAATGTGCCAAAAGAGCTATTCATCACATATCTGACCCGTTTTACTATGGCAGACAACCATGTCCTAAATATGGTAATGCACACGTGTAATTAACCCTGAAGGTGCTGCTATTGGTCCGTGAGAACATATACCTACGCCACTACAGGTTCTATACCACATAATACATTTACTGTATTTTTAAATGAATTTAAAACGTTTATTTTTTCATTATTATTTTCATTGCATTTAATAGTATTCAGTACTTTTAATACAAATCTGGAACGAACTACTTTGCACTGCGCGGAACTACAATACTATGATTTATTTTTGACCCATAAAGAGTCAGTTGAAAATTGTAGTTTTTTTTCAGTTATGAATGTTATATGAAAGATATATATTATATTCATGTCAATGTCATATTGAATTGATTAAACACGTTCATCAGTTAATATGACACTCGCCTAAAGGCTCTTGTCATATCAAAGTATCGATCTCGTTAAATAAACTCAGTATGACATGGAAACTCATGTAAGATGTTTTATTTAAATGTAAAGATATATGAAAAAGATAATATAACATATAATTTACATTTAAACTAGTATTTCGTGTAAACTGTACGAGCATGAAGTTCAGATACAAGGTCACAGTTAACCTCGGCGACTGAAAGTCTATCGCAGTCAACCTCCTTGTGACGTAAACAATATTTAGAAATACGGCAAAGGGTCAACTTTCTTGAAAGTTATTATGTAGATGCAATAGGCCAAAGATATAATATATAAAAGCTATAAAACAAGAAACAGAATTGTCTCCGATAAAACAATAAGGAACTGTAAACTGTGAGTTATTGTGACATATACATAATTGATCGAAGTATTTAATTTTGCACTTACCTGTAACATGGATAAAACATAGTGCTATTAAACACACTAAAAGTGACTGTCCACTAGTCAGTATAGACATCGCGATCTCTTAACAGGCTCCTGGTCTTCCCAAATGAAAACTAAACATACAGAAAACAAACTAAGAAAATGTTCTGTTTAAGGAGTGAATCTGACATCCTCCGTTATACCCTCACATGAACGTCATCACTTTGCGGATCTATCATCGTTGGTTTTCACGGTAAGTTAAGTTTTCTCACTCAAAGTATTGTCTGTTTTCTTTGCTTAATTAGATATTGGTAAAACTTGGAAATAGTCATATTCAGATATTGCACACGTTAGTACATTTTTATAACAACTTGAAACTTACGTGCCCACAATATTTACATGATTCCAATGAGCATCTGCAGTTCCGCCGAGACTCGTCATTTTCGCCTGGTTTTACGTAAAGATCACAAACAGTACAAGGTAACTCACTTAATTACGTCTTATATCATACGGTTATGAATTAGGTTGAGATGCCAGTTTATTTCCGTCTACAATGAAGATAATTTGTATTGAAATATATGAAAACAAGACCGCGATAAGTCTTTATGTATCCATACCATGCTAGAACATGGGACAACAAAAATCGTAATACAACCCTGTGCATTTAGCATATATAAGACCTTATCAATATAAACACTTTTAATGTCTTGATTTAAGATCTTAATAATTTGATTTGCTAATAAAAAACATCTGATTCATAATTATCGTTTTTCATGCTAATGTGAATTAAATTTCGTCAGTAAAACATTTTGGACCTTTGGTCTTTTTTTGTAATAATGTAAGACGATTTCAAATTATTAAACAGTTTATCAAGATTTTTTTTAGATAGAAGACATGTGATATCAATTAATTGATTAATTTATATATTTATTTATTTGTTATTTTATACGACGGAAAAGAATATCATTGTCTCAAATGTACAACAACAAAATATTCAATTGTCGTTTATATGGCGTTAGTATTTCCATTTCTTTTAATTACAAAGTTTGAAGAACAATTTGTCTGCGATGGGATCCAGTTCATATCTGACCGAATGGCCTTAATTTTGTAGAAACCGCTTCATATTAATTATAACAATTGGTGATTCGATAATACATTTTGAAACTAATATAATTTCATAACAATACACATAAAATTGTATTTCAGGCTATATATATTTCCACTATCATTTTACAGTATGTATGCACTGTATATTTTCAGGAGAGGGCTTTTATAGGCTTTGCTTGTTGCCTAATTTCTTTTGAAGTTAATACCTTTACAATAACATATTCTTGCCTTATGCTTTCAAACCCTATCGTAGGGTTACCTTGCACAGTTGTGGTAGGCTGCATCAGGCTTTGCACAAGTTATTGTCCCCATCTGTCGTCTTGCTTTATACGCCATGCTTTATACGTGGTTTAAGATTAATACGGTAAATGGTTACTTTTTAGCTCACCTGGCCCGAAAGACCATGGTGAGCTTATGCCATACCGCAGGGTCTGTCATCAGTTCGTCCGTCCGTCAAACTTTTACTTAAAAAATGATACTTGTCCTGAACGGGACAATAGACTTTGACCAAATTTTGTCTCGAGCATCTTTAGGCCATGAAGACTCAATTTTGTATGAACGGCCCTCCTGGGGGTAGAGGGGCGGGGCGCAATAGGAGAACACAGAACATTCTTCAAAATCCGTCTTTTTCTTCAGGAATGACAGGAATTTGTCCAAATTTGGTATGAAGTACCCTTGGGTGAAGGGGAACCAATTTGGTATAAACGGTGGGTCTGAGCACCCGTGGAGCAGAGAGGCAGCGCCTAATGACGGAAATAGAGGAATAGCTTTAAAACCCTGTGCATCTGTAGGAATGACAGGATTTTGTCAATATTTGGTCTTAAGCCTCATTGGGTGAAAGGGACTTAATTTTATATAAACGGTGGGTCTGTCCCTCTGGGAGCAGAGAAGCGGGGCCTAATAAAGGATACAGAAGAATAGTTTTAATATCCTTTTTCTTCCGTTGGGATGAAGATATGTTGACCAAATTTAAACAGTAGCATTTCAAGGGGAAGGAAAATCAATTTTGTTTAAATGGTGGGTCTGACCCCCTTGTGGTCTGAGGGATGGGGCCCAATAGGGTTCATTTCGCAAATGCTTTAAAATTCTTCTTGATCGGATTTTGTCCATATTTGGTTGTTATCATCCTTTGGTGAAAGGGAATTAATTTTGTATAAATAATAGGTCTGATACAAAATTGGTTACCCTTCACCCAAGGGTGCTTCATACTAAATTGTCCCTTTGTGCAGAGGGGCGGGGCTCAATAGGGGAACATAGAAAATTCTTCAAAATTCTTCTTTTTCTGTAGGAATGACAGGATTGTGTCCTTGAGAAGCATCCTTGGGCGAAGGGGAATTAATTTTGTAGAAACGGGTCTGAGCACCTGTGGGGCAGAGTGACAGCGCCCAATGACTGAAATAGAGGAATAGCTTTAATATCCTTTTTCTTCTGTTGGGATGAAGGTATTTTGACCAAATGTGAACAGTAGCATCCTTTGGGGAATGGAAATCAATTTTGTATAAATGGTTAGTTTGAACCACATCAGCTGTTAAAAGGACGTTAAACCAAATTAAACCAAACCAAACCAAACCCCTGTATGTAATACAGTGCGTGTTGCAGCTGTCTGGGTTGGGTCAATTATATAGCTACCAGACTGAATATATGTATCAATATTTTGGGTTTCTCTATATAAATGTATAGCTAGTGGCACACGTACACGTATATATAGATACATGGATGATCGATAGACATTTCAAGTTGAATAAGAAACAATATAATTACGATGAGTATTGTCTCAGTTTATTTTCTTTAATAAGAATAATACAATAAACTTAACATATCCATACAAACACACGCATATACACACAAACACAGACATACACAAATATGTATTTATATAAGAAAATAAATATTATCCTCCATTCACAATTTCTATGATTAAAGTATGCGTATTTGTTGCTTGCGCGTGCAGGTATCAGTTCTTTAAAGTCACCTTTATTGAACTTTCTGCGTAATTGGTACTTAAATAATGTCATAATGAACATAATACTTCGTACAGTTGTATGTACTGGAAAATTGTTAATTTATCAAAGGAAATGTTATTCACTGAAATAATCAATTTCCAGTGTTACATATGACAAAAAATAGGGGCAGATAGTCTTTTTTAATGTTATACCTGATTTCGGGATTTTGGAGTATGCATTATTGCATATTTGTTCAGGTTTTGAGAGATGAACGCAATACACACACATATGGGTGATTGAACTTTTTAAAATTTGGTAAATGATACAGTATGTAAAAAAGAATTGAACTGTGTCAAAATCCAAACATATATTCAGTTTACAACGTTGCACAAACCAATAAATAAACAATAGTATACACAGGGCTGAGGAACAGTACATGGATAAACAAGCATAATAAATTATAACACACGCTGATCGAAAAGATACAATAGTTGCAAATTAGAAATACATAATAAATGATATATACTAATTAAAATGTAGCTAATACGTGTCTTAATAACTCTTTCCATGATTTTTACGTTTTATCTGTGAGTAAACGAGTTGACTGAAGATATTCTCCGATGGAATCAAAAATTATTTTAGGACCAATGAACTAGAGCAAAATAACTAAGGGAGATAATCATCTTAAGCAGACAATACATATACAGTATATATACGCATACATGTATGATAATTTTATCATTTCGATTCAGAGATATTCAATTACATGACATCACCAATATGTGAATACACATTTCAAAATAAACATCTTAATCTGAAAGCAAATCATTTTAAATAATCCTTCCAATTTTGACACATGGTGAGATTTAAAAAAAAACATTAAATACTCAGCTGATTCTACTTTCCCAACAGCATGGCCCCAATCCCTCCCAATAAAACACCTTTCACTAGAGAGTGCAGCTTGTTCTGTTTCTGCTGTACGGGAGGATGATGAGGCGGTGGATGATTAGCGTCTGTTATCTGCAATAATGTGTCTCCACCGTGAAGGTGAGAGTCATGCAAACCTGCTGTTGCTAATATATGTTCTTTGTTCAAAGCATTGTTGACTAGGATTGTATCTACAATATTTTGCTTATTATTCAAAGCATCGTTGATCAAAATTTTCTCTGCAAGATGATGATCAGGTTGAAAAGGTAAAATGGGTTCTGGTACAGGAATAACATCCAGTGCTCCACCGATTATTGCGGCTTGTTTAGCAGCTTTTTGGAGACGCTTACGCTGTTTTTTAGCCTTTTTCATTGCCTTTCTCTTCTGCTTGGCGATATTTTTATTGGTATTTAATGCGTTGTTGATTAAAATGTTCTCAGCAATTGGGTGAGCTTGATGAAGGGGTAAAATTGGGGCTTGTACACTAAGTATATCAAGTGGCCCGCCAACGGCAATTCCTTGTCTCATACGTTTTTGTTGCTTCCTTATCTGCTTCCTTGCCTTTTTTTCCTTTCTTGATTGTCTTCGGGCTTTGCGCAGTCCCTTTTTTATTTGTCTGTTTTGTCGCAATGCTTCCTTTGTTCCAATAGCTTTATTGCGATTGATTAGACCCCTTGTAGCTGGGTCCAAAAGAGGACGTCGAGATCCAATTCCAGCTGGTAAAATTCCTTGGTGGTCATGTAACAACGTATCGAGTGGACCCTGACCAAAAAGTGGGTCAACCAATCCAGAATTTAAAAGATCTCCGTGGATTTGGGCACGAGATCCAATTCCAGCTGGTAAAATTCCTTGGTGGTCATGTAACAACGTATCGAGTGGACCCTGACCAAAAAGTGGGTCAACCAAACCAGGATTTAAAATGTCTCCGTGGATGGGGTTACGAGATCCAATTCCAGCTGGTAAAATTCCTTGGTGGTCATGTAACAACGTATCGAGTGAACCCTGACCAAAAAGTGGGTCAACAAAACCAGGATTTAAAATATCTCCGTGGATGGGGTTACGAGATCCAATTCCAGCTGGTAAATTTCCTTGGTGGTCATGTAACAACGTATCAAGTGGACCTTGACCCAAAAGTGGGTCAACAAACCCAGGATTTAAAAGATCTGTGTGGACGGGGGCAAATTCCGAAACTGGCAATGCCAGGGATAAGAGCGGATCTCTGTTGAGTTTACGCCTTGCTTTATTTCGCAGTCTCTTTTGCTTTCTTGGTGAAATGTCTGTTTGTAGTAATTCTGCATATATACCTATAAAACATAAAGAAAAAGATGATGAGTTAAAATTGGTGGGAGTTTTTTAATGTTCACGTAAATGAACAATTATAGTTTTAAAATATGAAATATGCATTTCAGCTATAAAAGCAAATGGAGAAAAATGATACATTTTCAATCAAGTGTCAATAATCTAGCTATTTTAATTAAAAAATCTGTGTGATCAATCTTATATATAATTCAGTTTAATAACATTCTGACATAACTTCTTTTTAAACTGAGTACATTTTACCTATGGCAATATATCGGGATATGGATTGCAATATAGTTGTTCAGTATCGCAATACAGCGCAAACACTCCAGGCGTATTTTGACACCCCTAATTAGAACACTGACGCGTCAGAGCGGGCCCGCCGACAGCATGTCGTTAACCAGCAGTACATGCACAACACATTCGTCAGAATAGTGTAAGTATTTCCTGTTGGGGTAACAATTAAACAATAAACTAATGATTATTGCTATACCTTTCTGCGCGTTATGTATTAAACTCAGTGCGCATATGAAGTACCTAGTCTAATTGTTTTATTGTTGGTGTTGTATATTCAGGATAAAAACTTATATCAGAGCAACTCTCACCTTTTCTATCAAAGTTTGTCCGAATTGCCTAAAAGATATTTGTTTTCAACTTCATATTTCCATAGATCAATCCTATATCAGAAAAAGCTATAATGATTTGAATCACAATTACAATGTTAGAGTAGATGTTTAATTACCTACACCACTCTTCTTTTGAAATTGATTTATCGCCCAATTAGCAAATGGAATTGCTGTGTGCTCCTCAAGCTTCGGATTTCAGTAAAACACGTAGCCATCGTGACTGAGTAGAATAGTTGGTGACCAATTTTCATTCCCGGTTATGTTTTCTGATATTATTTAATAGAGATGTTCTTAGTTCGATTTCAGCCTAAGTCGACAGCATTTCTAACGGAAACAGATAATACCTAAGCATGCTACCGTGCGGAAACGAAAAGCAGACTGGCGGACAGTCAATGTGTTCACTGTGTAATACAAGTCATCAACTCTGTTACATGTATAATAAAATATACACAACCTCTCACGTGTATACCAGTAGGGGATCGTCATGTGACTTAGACCATCATAGCATACACAATGTATTGATGGCGATGTTATTGGCAACGCATTAATCGCTCAGACATAGGTCAATGACAAAGGTTGCTGTGAGCGACCCATTAGTGATTGAGTGTTTTATGTGTAGTGACCATTGTCCATCACGTGTACGACTTGTGTAAAGCACCATAGTGTTAAGATAAAGCGATAACGTGTCTTATGTAGTCTTCTATAATCCCACTACATGAACCGATTGTTGTATTTTCTTGTTTAAATCTTTCTAATCTTTCATCAACGAGATATTTAAATTTTGTTATCTACAATTCTTATGAAATTCTAGCAATTTAAATTAAAACTGATGGTATTCGGAAATTATTTATGATAATTTTCAAATGTTGCCCACGATTACTTGTACGGAACAAACGATTTACAGATAAACAATCGGCCAAACAGCACTAGGCGAATTCAACATACATATATATAAAGTACATTTAATTGTAAATCTTCTTTAAGCATACTTTTCTCTGGTATAGGTATGACTTCAAATGGAAACATTTTATATAAATTAGCCTCAATAAATACTTACAGGGTATCAGGCAGACGGCAAAAACTGATAGTATTACATGTCTCATTTTGTTCTGAAGGATTTCTGAAAGAGAATCAAAATAACTTTTAACAAATAAAATGCTATCGGGGAATTCCTCTAGCTCCGAGATTACGTTCATCTCGGAAGTGATCATAATGCTTTCAATCAGCACAATGGACCATGCAAGTTATTAGCTTTTGTGATATCCTCCGATTGATAAACGTCGAATATTAAAGATTTTATGAGATAAACATGATTCTTTAGATAGATAAACAGACATATACGTAATTGGTTGTAATGTGCCATCAGCACAAGGCATGCTACATTTGTGTACCTGTAAACCTAAAACGCAATAAAACTGATAGATAAATACCATCAAACCTATAAAACTCAAGTCCATAGGAGATCAGCGATAATCTCCAGAGATTGAACAATAAATATATAATTAATAGCAAGTAACGTTTTATTATCACTGCAATCTTTCGGACTTACGTTTTTATGTAAAACGGGTTTTACAATCTTACATTGCATTGTGGATATTTAAGTAAAAAAAAACGTATTTTGATATTTTATATGGTATAAAAGAAATTATATGTAACTTAATGGCTTTTAGTGCATACATCAGGTGTACTGCAAAAGATAATAACAGGAAATGAAGATATACCGCTGGAGAAAAATGTAATCATAAAACAAGGAGGGCGAAACCAGGTGCCCCGAAAAGGTCCTGTAACATAGTTTATACTTAAGAATGGAACAGCAATGCGACCTCCATAAAGGATTGGTTTCAATGTTAGCATTCAGCCTGGCCTTGCTTTACTGGTTTTGGAGAATTAGATTTATGAAAATGATCGATAAACATAGAAAATGAAATTGCATTCGTCGTATTTTTTCCCCTCGGGTGTGTTTTCGTAAATCAATAGTGTATTATGCTCTAGGTGTTTTATCACGTTTTAATATTGAAAAGTAAACAGTTAAACAAACAACGCCATAAACCTACGAGATGGTAATCGCTACTTCAGGAATGTTTCCGAATTGGATGTCAATCAAAACATATATGTCTCAGAGGAAATATACTTAACGTAATAGCAGGAGACGAGAACACAAACTGATTGCTTACATATCCGCAAGGGGAAGATCTCATACGTTTATAAGTTTTAGCTAGAATTTGTTTCCGTAACATGACACCCACAGCGAGCAAAACAATTACCACGCAGCCATTTTGATATGATTTAACTTGCAGCCTTAAGGATTTTCGTAACGCCAAACCGAATGAAATACTATTAAAAGTCTTTTCAAGACTTACATACTACCATATAGCCATATTAAAGTGAAACTCCTTATTAACGTAGGCACAAATATAGCTGGTGAAGGCTGGAAAGCTGTTTACATGGTAATAAAACATTAATCTACAAACCAAACACGTGACAATATCACATAAAGTTCCAGGCTTGTGTTCTAACAAAAAACAGCTTATACTTATTAAGATACAATGAACGTACTTAAAAACGTTTTTTGTTAGATTAAAAAGCATAAACAGGCATTGGCGACGGACATGCCTGTCTATCTCATGTAAACAATACACCAGAAAGGTCGGCTAGTACTCGTTAACTGAGTCTCTACGTCACCTTTAATTGAGGATATATAAAAATATGTTGTATTCGTTACTATACAACTGAAAAACTAATACAGTGAAAACGTTAGTGCAAAATGTAACGTCTTCTTTCGTCAATTAACTCGTTTTTGTTATATAATTAATTTGCGTTTTGTCAAGTTATCTTTAAATATATTCTTATTATAAGTTTGAGTAACTTTCGGCGAATCGTTAGCCACAATCAAACAAAAACAATATAAAGCGTTGCTTGTTTGAAAGAATATATCGTGATATGCTACAATGATATCCTTACGCCAACACCACATTTCAAAAATATACATTGTATACAGTATGTCTCAAACTCATAATCATATATATATTATCATATATTACAAGTAAGCGTATGCACTGACCGTAAATAATTGTAAATATCATAAAACATCAACTTACCAGGGTTGTACAATAACTTAAATCTTATTGATATAGAAGGAACGTTGCTTGGCTGATGGAAGCTTATTGGCTTTGTCTTTCACAAAATCACAACTCGTTCCTTTATACCAATTGTTAGGGAAATGATATATCCATCATAGTTCCTTATCGGTGTCTAGTGACGTAAACCTACATCTATTTTGGACACCATGGGTGACCACTGATCATTGGTCAGTAGCTACCTTTACATTGACGTAAGTAAGATATGCATGGCCGATTCAATGCGTCAATCATTGTATACACCAATGGCTGAGATTTGACACTATGTATTAACCTCGGTCGTTACTCGGCCATTAAATTGTGGTCGGAGCACTGGTCAAGTGTGTCAGCTCTATCATGCCTAGCAGAGGTTCTCAAACAAGTGTCTGACGCTTACCGTGGTTAAGTCATTCCCGTTTGTCAAATCATTTCAGGAGAAACAGACAATTTTTAGTAGGATGCATCTTCATTTTCTATTTTTGCAACATTTAGGTCTATATTTTTCTTCCCTGCTTTCTTTCGGTGGTGTCCCCTATGCACCTGTCCATAAATGGAATTAGCTATTTGCTGTAGCGAAGCGTTTATCCTTAATCGAACAAGCAAACCAACTAACAAACAAAATAAGAAAGAAATCATGAAACAGGAAGTGGAATGTGGAATCCGTCATGATTCATCTCGTAGAATCCAGAGCCGGTATGACATTCTTATTTAAATTGTATTTGAAAATCGTATGAGATTTTGAACATGTAGTCTACATTGTAAATTTTTAATAACCTACTGTATGGCGGGAAATGTTCGTCGCAGATTAACTTTCGCACAAATTCAGCCCTCATAATGAGGAGGAATAATCGCGACAGTAAAAGTAAGTACACAACGAATTATACACAGTAAAACCGTGCTATCACTTTGCAAAAACGGTTTCTACCAGTGAAGGTCGCGCGTTTGACCAGTTCCCCACTGTACAGAAATACCGTGCTATCAATGGGTTCTACCAGTGAAGGTCGCGCGTATGACCAGTTCCCCACTGTACAGAAATCCCGTGCTATCAATGGTTTCTACCAGTGAAGGTCGCGCGTTTGACCAGTTCCCCACTGTACAGAAATACCGTGCTATCAATGGTTTCTACCAGTGAAGGTCGCGCGTATGACCAGTCCCCCACTGTACAGTAATCATTGGAATGATGAACGTGAGCGATTGCACCTTTAAAATGTGGTAATCGATGTAGTATGCCACAAATTAGTTACACTGAATCATAAAGATCTAAAATACGTAGAAAGAACGCACGTAGTTGAACATCTTGATTGCAAAAAGCCAAAAAGTAAATATTTAACTGCACTGTACAGCCATTTCGTCACTTTAGATGTACTTGGTGTGTAAGGATGCTATGTTAAATACGGTATAACTAATGTTTTTTGTGTGGAGATATCACCTTCTTAATACATTGATAACCTACTGATTAGTGTACCGTTATGTACTGTTCATAAACATGCATGTCACCAAATGACAAAGAAAAGAGAAAATTATTTTTCACGTATGAGATAGGACAGGAAGTGTACCACATGAACATGTAAAGAGAAATAAGAAAAAATGAGGAGATACCATAACAGTAAGAACGCACTTCCACAAAAATCTAGGTGAACAAGGCTATGCTACAAGATAATATAAATCATGATGCCGTCCGTCGAATCCTTTAGATATTGTAGACCACCCACGACTGATACCTAAGGGTTACTCATGTTATATTGTCGACAAGAGATGTGGGTTACACTCAAGCAGTACGTCTTCTGAAGTGAAAGAGTTATGACAATTGCTTCTAAACCGTTTCGAACGGGGGAATAAATTTATATTTAATACTTTAATGATCAATATCGGGTCAAGGAAAATCTATTCTGATTTCGCACGTTATAACGATAACATTAGTATTGTTGATCGCCAATAATGTATGCAAAAATCTATATCTGCATCAAGTTTGCCGTTTATACGTGTGCATTTGTATTGTACGATAATACACGTGTGTGCATGTATCATTTCCCAATAAATCATGCACATGCAACGCTCTTCCAAAACTTTCTCCTTGTTTCAAATATAAACAGTCGAGCAGTGAAAATGAAATACTTTTTCCAACAGGGAAACTCAATCAAATGTATATATTTAAAGTTTTTGTAACTAACAAATAAAAACACACCATTCAAACAAATACTGTCAAGCTCACGATTAGAATTTTCCACTGAACGCACCATGAAGCTGACTCTAGTATTTGATTGTAAGTTCAGTAAGTGTTTACGTATACTATAAACTTTATTTTACAACAAATATGAAACAACTTATTACAACTGAAATCAATCACTCTTGTCGGCCCGGATTATAGCGCGCCGGTGGTCTTAATATTGGAGGAAACCGGCGTATCTGAAGAAAACCAAAGTGATCGAGCAGGTGAAATTATATCTTTTCGAATCCGTTCGGGGAATCGAACCCCCGGTCGCCTTGGTGAAAGGCGAGTGCGTTATCCACTGCATCACCCAGGTGACCACACATTAAGTGTTTACTTAATTTGTTGACGAGCGATGTAGATTGATTGATGTTTTTGATTGATTGAAATAAACATCAGTGTTTATTGCCGCATTGAGAAACCAAATGAAAAACGTAAATGATTGGGTCTTTCATCAAGGCGCGATCTGCTAGGTTGTTGACTTTTACCAGATGAACTTATCTGACCTTTTGCGTCACGACGCATCTTCGTATATTTATGATAAATCAACAAATGATGAGGCATACATTGTATAGAATCCCTTCCAAACTATTAAATGCTTAATAGGAGTAATAAGACATCTGCCCACATCGTAAGAAATGAAACAAAATGCGACTTGTGAAGGTCAAAGCGACCTTCGTTATATATTTTCAAACACTTTCTCATCCTCATTATATATGAAATACGAACATATGTTGACTATTTCTTAACAATACTTTCGGGCGGTTTATCATTGATGCAAAATGCGTGTGCTTGCTTTTATCTCGGGTGAGTAGATCGTCTAATATGATTTAAAATGTCGTTTAAAAAAATAATTTCTCGAGTTCTGAGGTTCAATACATGAAGAAAACGACAAGAGTTTTATCATGGTCACTTACTACATTCTGACTTACTAAGCAATATCATGTTGGAGAGAAAAAAATATAAGCAGAATGAACTCGCTTAAAAATATACTTAGGACAATCAGTCCTTGACAACGATCTAAAGTACAGGGAACAAGATGTCATACATAGTATCTATTCGTAGATAAAACAACGATCTAAAGTACACGGAACAAGATGTCATACATAGTAACCATTCGTAGGTAAAACAAAGATCTACAGTACACGGAACAAGATGTCATACATAGTATCCATTCGTAGGCAAAACAACGATCTAATGCACCGGGAACAAGATGTCATACATATTATCAATTCGTAGGTAAAACAACGATCTAAAGTACACGGAACTAGATGTCATACATAGTAACCATTCGTAGGTAAAACAACGATCTAAAGTACAGGGAACAAGATGTCATACATAGTATCTATTCGTAGATAAAACAACGATCTAAAGTACACGGAACAAGATGTCATACATAGTAACCATTCGTAGGTAAAACAAAGATCTACAGTACACGGAACAAGATGTCATACATAGTATCCATTCGGAGGTAAAACATCGATCTAATGCACCGGGAACAAGATGTCATACATATTATCAATTCGTAGGTAAAACAACGATCTAAAGTACACGGAACTAGATGTCATACATAGTAACCATTCGTAGGTAAAACAACGATCTAAAGTACAGGGAACAAGATGTCATACATAGTATACATTCGTAGGTAAAACAACGATCTAAAGTACACGGAACTAGATGTCATACATAGTAACCATTCGTAGGTAAAACAACGATCTAAAGTACAGGGAACAAGATGTCATACATAGTATACATTCGTAGGTAAAACAACGATCTAAAGTACACGGAACAAGACGTCATCCATAGTATCCATTCGTAGGTAAAACAACGATCTAAAGTACAGCGGACAAGATGTATACATAGTATCCATTCGTAGGTAAAATAACGATCTAAAGTACAGCGGACAAGATGTCATACATAGTATCTATTCTGAGGTAAAACAACGATCTAATGTACCGGGAACAAGATGTCATACATAGTATCCATTCGTAGATAAAAAACAACGATCTAAAGTACACGGAACAAGATGTCATACATAGTAACCATTCGTAGGTAAAACAACGATCTAAAGTACACGGAACAAGACGTCATCCATAGTATCCATTCGTAGGTAAAACAACGATCTAAGGTACACAGAACTAGATGTCATACATAGTATCCATTCTGAGGTAAAACAACGATCTAATGTACCGGGAACAAGATGTCATACATATTATCAATTCGTAGGTAAAACAACGATCTAAAGTACACGGAACTAGATGTCATACATAGTAACCATTCGTAGGTAAAACAACGATCTAAAGTACACGGAACAAGATGTCATACATAGTATCCATTCGGAGGTAAAACATCGATCTAATGTACCGGGAACAAGATGTCATACATATTATCAATTCGTAGGTAAAACAACGATCTAAAGTACAGGGAACAAGATGTCATACATAGTATCCATTCGTAGATAAAAAACAACGATCTAAAGTACACGGAACAAGATGTCATACATATGATCAATTCGTAGGTAAAACAACGATCTAAAGTACAGGGAACAAGATGTCATACATAGTATCTATTCGTAGGTAGAGCAACATCTGGTAAAGATTCAATGTATGAATATGAAGGAAAGAAACATCTTTTCAAGTTCTGGTAGATAAAACATATGATATTGTTTTATAGTATATTTAAGTGGTATGTTTTTGTTATCCGGAGAAAAATATTATCCACATATATGAATGTTTGCGATGTCTTTGACCTCCATTGTGGTTCTAAGTTGCAGGGTCGATGTTGTTCTTTTTAGATGGAATCTGATAACATTGGTCTCCCATTTTCCTCCCACTTAAATTTGAGATTTCGTGTAGGACCGCCTGTGCGTGAACACAATCAGAAAAACTGTATTACACTGTTCACGTTGTATTATATTAACCATTGTTGCCAGTGTTAATCCTATGTGGCTCTCTCTTGATGATCTGTTCATCTTCTCTTAGATCTCATTAAGCGGTTAGTACTTCAGTCGGTGTTCAATTATGTCCTCACAATTCCGATGCTTTATTGACCACGTATATTTGTCAACAAAAAGTAGTAAAACAACATATCTACGAATTATTTTTCATTTGATTTGAAAACTAGTGCGCATCAAAAGAAAATATAAAATTTCAGGGCCCCATCGTTTTTCAGACTGCTAACAAATTAAAGTCAAAATGCCAGAATGATTATTCCACATGTTTGGTACACTCAAAGAAGTTGGATAGTGATTCGTTCTTGTTTCCTACAATACTAAATAACTGTCTAACTGGTTCGCTTAAACGAATGGTTGCATTTCATTTCGCAGATCGGTTTGTTTTTAGCAACCCAACTGCAACGCTCTGTTAAATGGGACACATTATAGATTAATGCTCGGCTATTTATATTTAGAATATCTGTGCACGCATGTTTGTTGTGACACGCCCATATCCATCAGTCATGCCACTTGACATAAAAGCTGTTTTATTACAATGTCACACATAACTAACTACTGGTATTTCTAGACCTTCCCTGCGGCAATGTCAGTGATACGTAAACGTCATGATGAGAACATTAGCGTGTTCATACGATCCAGGACAACTTCATTTGGAGCACATTCGGCTAAATCGTTTTACAGCTCGGTCGTTAGGAGAATTTTGACGACAAAATACTCCGTATGTCGTGTAATATTTATCGGATAAGTAGTTGAAAAAAAAGGTGCAGCTGGACCATTTTTTTCATTTATACGGCAGAGCAATTACTATAACTATTTTGTGAATACGGCGTAAACACGAACTGTATCATATCCCGAACAACTCTCCTAAAGAGTTAGTAAACACGAAAATAAACATCTTGCTAATTACCAGTGATTAACAACAACAAAAATACAATATTATTTCATGTTTGTATACTTTTCTTTGCAAAATTTCTAATCCTATACTGAAATTATACTGGATAATATTTCTGTGGGATTTGTGAAAAAAATAAAGAGAACTTTCTGTTATATGAAATTATCATGTGCAATGAGTAAAAACATTATTTTGGTGTTGGTATTGGTGTTGTTGTTTGGCTTTTTCAAGAAACTGTATTGCATAGTATCACATATGCTGTAATGTATTATCCAATCGCTGAATAAATTATACAGTATTTTATATTATAATTGATGGATCTTGTAATCGTCTACTGTAAATTTACATGAAACGTTAGTTACTTGTAATTTTACACATACACTTTCATCATTTTGGACAATTAAGTTCGAGATAATCACGAGATTTCCTAAATTACTAATTTACAATCCAATTAAGTAATGAACTTCCATAAAATATAAACGATTTGGGGACAAATAGTAATAACGAAATCGGTCAGCACGGCTACTGACATTTATTCGACCTATTTCTGTGGGGGAAATGTAAAGAGAAATACTTTCTGTTCTATGCAATTAACATGTGCATTCAGTAAAAAGCATTCTTTTGGTGTTGTTGTTGTTGTTGTTGGGTTAATTTTCAAGAAACTGTATTGTATATCCAATCGCTGAATAAAATATATTGTATTTTATATCATAAATGCTGGATCTTGTAATCGTCTGTTGTAAAACAATGATTATATATGATGGCAGTATTTACATGTTTACAACGTTGGTATTTTGTTATTTTATATTTACATTTTCATCATTTTGAACCAATAAAATCGAGATAATAACGAGATTCCCTTAAAACTAATAACGATCCAATGAAGTAATAAACTTCGATGAAATATAAACGATTTGGGGACGAATAGTAGTAACGAAATCGGTCAGCACGGCTACTGACACTCAATGGACATACTCAAGTAGTTAGTGGAGGCAGAACACGTCCGCAATGGTAAATAGAAAACAAACAATAGTCAGCTCTGTTTTATTTCAGTTTATTTTCAATTCATGTGTAAATATAATGGACAGTAGAATAACAAACAACAGACACAGCATGACAGGAAAGAATATGCAATACAAATAATAGTCACAAAACATTATTAGTCATTTTATTATTAGAGACGGTATGTACAGGTTTAACAATTTTACGAGTATATGAGTAACCCAAATCGAGTATACTATAAACAATATGAAAAACAATATACTAATTAAAAATTGAGGTCAATGCGTATTTTCACCAGTTAAGAATTATTATTTTTTATATATATTTGGTTAATTAAGTTTCCTTATGTTAATAATACAATACATTCACCTCATCAAAAAGCTATGATTGTATAAGTGTAGCAACATAAAAGAGTTACAAAATAAAATATGCTAAAATAAGTCATTTGTTTTTAGAGGTCTGTAAAAAACGGATCAAGTATCTATTATTTGAATAAGCATGTATAACTCAGGATGTATACATAAAGAGACATACATATATATTGATGCGTAAATATGCAATGTTCGGATAGAACGTGTGACAGTAAATGGTTGAAATAAAAGTATCACTTACGCACTAATTAAGTATATTGAGGCTAATAAAGGGACATGTCACAGTGTATACATCCCTTTTAGTTTCAAGAAATTGTATACAATAAATATTTGCTAAATACTAGTATTCAAATATTGAAATGAACTAAATGGCATGTAATGTTGAAGGTGAACAAATATATGCTTGTAGAGGTGTAACAGTAGCCTGGTGAGCATCTCGAGCGAATTGGATTAGTTATGATGTATTCCCTTATATGGTCTTGTTTTATTTGATCAACCAATAATCATCAGTTCAATGAGGAACCTTAGGCATGCTAAACTAGCCAAATGGGTGAAGGAAAACAATGACTTTTATAACTACTTGTGTTGAAAATGTTATTATATTTCGGATGTCCTTGACTTGTATGTTTAAATATTACCTTTCAGAAAGAAAAAATCTTACTGTCTTGATTTTAACATTTGAAATAAAGCTCTTTGGTTTGTTTTCTACAGATTTATGGACAATCGCCGTACTTGCTTTTGTCTTCCGCTGTGAATACATTTGAGCGGGATAACTCATAATTGTCTATGCTAAGGTATTAATGACTTATACTTGGCCACCACACATCAGTATATACAGGCCATTTATCTAGATGTGGTTTCAAGCATAATTGATAGATACGGGGTCCTGGGGCGGCCTTATAATGGCGACAGCTGTCCGTTTCTGAGGACGTTAAAACGTATGTGTTCTGTGATTGTTGTTTCTGTCAATCACGATGACATGTTTTTACCTACCACTGTTATTGTATACAAATGAACAAATATCACAATATCGTTGGCATTGTTGATACATATGTGTGTATTGTAAATGAATGGTTAGACGGTAGATATCATTTCACTTTTACAAGAATATCAACATACTAATTCACACATTTGTCCTACATTTATTGATACATGTATTTATGTAAAATAGCTAGAAAGCTGATTTGCTAAAACAAAATATCACCAACATACCCTGTCTCCTACATACACGCACACAAACACGCATACACTACACACATGGAGGCACGTTTTAAATGACATTAGCTGTTAATAGGACGTACAACATAATTAAACCAAACCAATGCTCAAAAATGCATTTGTCTGTTTGTTAAAATACAATCATAGAAGCAACCAAACCGTAACATACCAGATGGTCAAATTAAATCATATTTGTTTGGAGCTTATAATATATCCAAACAATGGATAACGTTATCTTTAAATTACTTCAATGTAAGCATCCACACAATTAAATACTGCATATCATTTTATTCTTATGGCTTTACTTGCAACCTAGTCGAAACGAGACAAACACATTTGTGACATTCATCTCACACGAATGTTTTTGCATTCCAAACTTGTTGCATCATTATGTTTACGAATTCGGATTTCCAAACGCTAAGTATACGGTTTATCCTCAAATGACACAAATATTTGCTTTGTGGGAAATCATCTTTAGCAAAAGAAAAACCCATTAGTGAGGTAAGCATTTAGGAAATCACGAGCGATGCGAAAATAATGAGAAACAGTTTTATGTTTTAAACAAACGGTAACTTTAAACTACATTTAATATTTATAACAGCGAGTATTTATTTCCCTCCAAGAAGAGCCCCTATACCTCCTAGAAGTAGTCCTTGAACGAGAGTCTTGATTGGGTTATTCCGTCGTCGTTGCTGAAGGGGTGGCGGTGGATGGTGTGTCCGACTCGTACCTACAACTTTCAACACTTTGTCGTCAAGATGGAAATGATCCCCATGCGAGATTATCTTCCCATTAGTGTCACCAATTCCTCCTTTGCTGTTTAGAATTTTATTCTTTATAATCTTCTCTCTTTGCCTGGCCTTGAGTGCTTTTTTAAGTTTCTTTGTGACAATTTTGTTTTTCACTAGCTCACCCTTTACAGCTTCGATGCCGTGATGATCATCAAGGCCATGGTGGTGATCGTGTCCAGCTATTCCTATTACACCTGGCCCGATGGAATCAAATGGGTCAATTCCGGGGCCAACAGGTTCTAGTCCAGGCCCATCAGGTCCTAGTCCGAGGCCAACAGGTCCTAATCCGAGGCCAACAGGTCCTAGTCCAGTCCCAACAGGTCCTAGGCCGAGGCCAACAGGTCCCAGTCCGGGGCCAACAGACCCAATTAGACCATCATCTGGTAAAATTCGTACCATACCAGGCACTCGAGGGCGCCCTGAGAGAGCCGCTTCAGCAAGTGACGGACCATTCAGACCTCTTCCTTGGAGGGTAGGGTCAAGAAAGCCACGCCCTGTGAGTGTGGGATCCTGAAATCCCCTGCCCTGGAGAGTAGGGTCAATAAACCCTGTCCCTTGCAGAGTCGGATCCCCCAATCTTCCGAGGTTGGGGTTGACGAGAGTAGGATTCATGAGACCCCTGTTAACAAGCCCCCTTGTAAGACTCCCGGGAATCTCCATGTTGCCAGGAAGACTCGCTAAAGAGTTGGCTGCACCAGAATCGCGAATGCTACCAAAGCGACCACCGCGATTCACGGGAAGTAATTGGTCTACCGTTAGTCCGGGTGCAATCAATTGTTCCGGTGTGAAACCGAAATCGAATCTATTACCAAATCCATCTCCACCCGTGAGGCCCCGGCGTACTTGTGCGGCGGTTGCTAGTTCTCGCTGGACGTCAGGTGGAGGTGTCCATCCTCTACCGATTAGACTCTCGAGAAGCCTTTCCTGCCTGGCGGCTGAACCTCCCATCTGACCCCAGTTGGGGGTGACAGAAGATTGAAATCCCTGTCCATTGATACCTAAAACAGTAAGATAATTGTTAATATCCTAATGTCCGAGATATGCATGTAAACCTTCACCTTTCCTGTGACGCAGGCGCTTGAATTTATAATAGTAGCATGGAATTATCAAAGAGAGTCTAGATAATTTTATATCCATATCTTATAATTTGTATTGTTGTTTTAGCGGTTTTACTCATCTTTTTACAAATGTACCGATATAAGAGCGTCATGTATCAGTGATATTAACCATTTCAGTTTGGAACGCTTGCATAAATGTTAAATGGTACACTAATTACACTCAACAATTGTAATGGCGTTATAAATAAGTTGTTAAATAATTCGAGGCGTTAATTTCTAGTTTTTAAATGGTGAGTTTAGCCTCAGTGCCGGATTTCGGATTTGTTGCCCCTGTGACTATCCAATAAAATGGCTTATAGGAAGATAATCAACATAAATGTTTCGGTGTAATAGTTTTACAAAGGGATTATTGTAAAATATTTTTATTTCGTACGATTTTTATTGTTCAAATAGTTCACATATTATTCGTGTCCAACGTTGATTAAATGCGATTCGTGTCTTACCGGTATATATATATTATATGTACTTACATGGTAGAACAAGAAGCAGGATGACCCGTAGCATAACCTCTCCGATAGCACAGTGTTGTCTGTAAAACAAAACAGAACATGATTACAGCTAGGAAACAAACAGTACTTAGATTATATGTTGTTTCTAGATGAATTAATATGACCCCTCAGATCAAATAAGGGGAATTTGATTCACGTAACCGCTCAGACCAAATAAGGGGAATTTGATTCATGTAACCGCTCAGACCAAATAAGGGTGATTTGATCCACGTAACCGCTCAGACCAATTAAGGGGAATTTGATTCATGTAACCGCTCAGTCCAAATAAGGGTGATTTGATCCACGTAACCGCTCAGTCCAAATAAGGGTGATTTGATCCACGTAACCGCTCAGTCCAAATAAGGGTGATTTGATCCACGTAACCGCTCAGACAAAATAAGGGGAATTTGATTCATGTAACCCCTCAGACAAAATAAGGGGAATTTGATTCACGTAACCGCTCAGACAAAATAAGGGGAATTTGATTCACGTAACCGCTCAGACCAAATAAGGGAGATTTGATTCACGTGAAACCGCTGAGACCAAATAAGGGTGATTTGATCCACGTAACCGCTCAGTCCAAATAAGGGTGATTTGATCCACGTAACCGCTCAGTCCAAATAAGGGTGATTTGATCCACGTAACCGCTCAGACCAAATAAGGGCGATTTGATCCACGTAACCGCTCAGACCAAATAAGGGTGATTTGATCAACGTAACCGCTCAGACCAAATAAGGGTGATTTGATTCACGTAACCGCTCAGACCAAATAAGGGTGATTTGATCCACGTAACCGCTCAGTCCAAATAAGGGTGATTTGATCCACGTAACCGCTCAGACAAAATAAGGGGAATTTGATTCATGTAACCCCTCAGACAAAATAAGGGGAATTTGATTCACGCTACCGCTCAGACCAAATCAGGGTGATTTGATCCACGTAACCGCTCAGACCAATTAAGGGGAATTTGATTCATGTAACCGCTCAGTCCAAATAAGGGTGATTTGATCCACGTAACCGCTCAGTCCAAATAAGGGTGATTTGATCCACGTAACCGCTCAGACCAAATAAGGGGAATTTGATTCATGTAACCGCTCAGTCCAAATAAGGGTGATTTGATCCACGTAACCGCTCAGACCAAATAAGGGGAATTTGATTCACGAAACCGCTCAGACCAAATAAGGGTGATTTGATCCACATAACCGCTCAGACAAAATAAGGGGAATTCGATTCACGTAACTGCTCAGACCAAATAAGGGTGATTTGATTCACGTAACCGCTCAGACAAAATAAGGGGAATTTGATTCACGCTACCGCTCAGACCAAATCAGGGTGATTTGATCCACGTAACCGCTCAGACAAAATAAGGGGAATTTGATTCACGTAACCGCTCAGACCAAATAAGGGAGATTTGATTCACGTAACCGCTCAGACCAAATAAGGGGAATTCGATTCATGTAACCACTCAGACCAAATAAGGGGAATTTGATTCACGTAACCGCTCAGACCAAATAAGGGGAATTTAATTCACGTAACCGCTCAGACCAAATAAGGGTGATTTGATCCACTATCCCTTCAGACCTAATGAGGAAATTGATCTATGTGATGTCTCAGACCAAATAAGGGAGTTGGTACAAGTGACCTTTCAGACCAAATAAGTGGGATTGGATTTCGTAACCACCCAGACTAACAAAGGAGATTTGTTCCATGCTACATGTAGACCCAATAAGTAGGATAAGTGGAAAAGTAATTGTCATTTAATCACACTCTGAAGAAACGAAACATATAAACGGTATAGCCTGCTGTGATGTGTATTAATAGCTCAAATGTTTTCATTTCAGTGTCAAAAACATACTCAATCAAAAAGGTGCATGAATCGTTTAGTATGTCTAGCCGAGTGCTAACCTGCTCATACACTTTATCAATCGGTCATTAAATACATTATTAAAATGAGTTTCGTTCGTTTTATTCTAATAAGCATCCAATCAATCACTTGTATAAAATTCCACTTTTCAAATTATCTTCAGTAAGGTAATGCACATAATTTGCTTTTCATATATGTAATAGAGCAATTTTACAATTATAAATGTTATAATAAAATATATATGATAAAATTGTGTGCTGATACAAATGTATATGATAAAACTTGTTACATAAATATACATACGTATTATGTTCCTTCTCGAAATAATTGTTAAAAAATAATTTTAAAGTTTGCTTGCTTGAACTCGGATTATATGTAAGGTGGGTTTTTTACCTACATATACCTGTATAGCAGTACATGCAGATAAGCGTATATCCACATATTTATCATCAAATGGTATCGTACCTGAATTTATTTACCGAGGGTAATTAAGACAAAGACATATGATTGATTTTGACAAAATATACATCGGGGCAATGATTCATCTTCATAGAATGTAACTGACATACATCATTACAACAGCAGACACACAGGTGGGGTGTATGTGACACTGGTAGGTTTACGTTTCGCCATGCATGGCTGTACAAAATCTCCGCGGTTTCTTGAAGAGTTATTTAATTATATAAATAACTATTTTACGGTCATAGTTGAAACCCTGTGCGTTAAGTTTAAAATAAGGTTATATATGGTGTGTTTTTTATAATTGTGAGTGGTTGACTTATCTTACAAAAGTCCAGTATTTACAGGGCATTATACAAAATAACATTACACAACTTTACACACACACACAACACAATTACAAATAGACACAGTACCATATGTTTGGAGAGTACAACCACGGAATTAGATATCTAAGTCCGTGGTACAACTAAACTATTTATGATAATGGGATCTTCTCGAATTTGCACATTTGATATATTTCCCTTAGTTCGTCATTTCTTTTGTATTTTTTAACTCAGTAGTCCTATCAGTTTAAACATGCTTGGCGTTTTAATGTTATAAGTTTTCAAAAACTCGCAAATTAGAATAACATGGGTATTTAAGAATAAAATGAAACTTATCTTCAACATCATCTAGATTGCATAAATTACACACCCGCCGATTCCGCTCAATGTTTTGATATCGCCCTTTTCTTACATTTAAGTTATGAGAAGATAATTTTATTTTTGTAATTTCTTTCAGATATTCTTTTGGTATGGGTTTACGCAGGTGGTTTTGTTTATCAAAATTATCCTAAAGATATTTATAAACATTTGCTTTTGAGGTTATTCTATATTTCTCTGCACTTTATTCTCTAAAAATACCAATTAATCTTTCTTTAATTAATGAATAAAACTTGTTGTCGTTAATATCATGTTTCTGAAAATATCCCGTATAGCTCATCTTTGATGTTCATCCACCATTTATGCCTATTCTCTACCATTTCATTGTAACATCTAAATTTAGACTTAATGTTTTATGAAGGTTTTTGGTGAGGCTTGAAACAACAGTCCTCATCTGCATGAATACAAAAAAAAATCACAGTAAAAATTGGAAAGAAAACATATTAAGTGCAAAACATCTACAGGTCGTTAAAAATCGTTTTTATAAATACAAAGTGTAAATTTTCTCTATTATGGACTTTTCGGCATGCTGCACATGCGTGTAAGCGTTTAGACATCAACCTTGTAACTCGCTGTAAACACTCATAATACCCTAATGTCACCAAACAATAAATAAAACCAAAGATCTTTACCGGGGACCTAAAGCATTGTCATCTTACCTATTACTTAGGTCCGTATTCCTGAGAAATTCTGGTGAGTTTGATTACTGAACCAGCTATCACCACAGATTGTGAGAGTTAGACCCCAGTGTTTGGCCTGAAACCTATTTATAGTCCCGTCCAGGTAGTTCCTGGTAAGTTTTATGTCACGATGTCAACCAATTGTCTCCTGTTATATCTTAGTGACGTCACGTTGGTCAGTTAATTGATGTTGTACACTGTCGTTGCTAATAAATACAGCTTATGTATGTATCTGTCTAGCAGTAAATGACGCGTGTCCAGTTAGGAGACAATTGTTGTCGTCAGTTGTAAGGAAATAAGTGTGACCCTTAGTCTGGTCATTATGATATACACATAGTGTGCAGATGATAAAACGTCAAGGAAGTATTGGACGATGAACCGAGTAAACGTTTGAGAAATCCGTTTACTAAGTTACAACGATTGTTTTAAACATTGGGAGTCTTTGTTTGAGTTGCCATCTGCATATAATTAAAGAGTTTAAATAACTCAGCATAACATGTCATTTAAAACGACACGAACACAGCAACGGTCCCATAATTGCGCCCTGTGGAACCCCTTTGGACACTTCCAGGCAACCGCTGTCGTCAGAATAATTAGAATAGAGTACGGACAAGAATATCCAGAAGTCTATTTTTATATAAAAAAAGGAATGTATACTTATTTGTTAAGATATATGTATGACGAATACTGATACTTGATCGAATATTTTTATCAGTGTGTACATTATTTAAATGCGATTCTAGACGCCCATGTACATTGTATGTATATATATATATTTATGTTAATGTCATAAAATCTTGGAAAGTATAATAATAAAAAAACACTGCTGTCGTCTGTTACCCAATGTCAGCTGCCCGTACTTTAGGAGCCTCTTCTCAGCTCCATGAGCATCCAGCTTTCAAAGAGAACTGTCATGAAGAAACGAAGAAAACAGTCAGAGGCCTCAGAGGTCAAAGGGGATATCAGCTACATGAAAGTACCAGCTTTCACGTAGCTGGTATCCCTTTAACAGCGTTAAAGGGATTCATTCGTTGCTAAATTATTTAAGACATTGGCAACACATTACTCTTTGGCGAATAAACGGATAAACGATTTGACGTTATCCGGAAGGTCGTATGACAGAAGAAATTGGTCCTATTACTATATTAAATGATAATAAAGGCTTTGTTTATTATTGATAACATATTGAGCATGAAGCTCATCTTATATATGGTCAAGATACAATGTTTGATAAAATGTAAAATATTTACAGCTTTAAGAAATATACATGCATAAAATACAGGAAAAGGGAAAATCATTTCAAATGAAATTGCTATGCAGATTGCTTAAATTCTAAAAGTGAGGTACAATTTTTAATATGACTTGGTAAAAGTCCTTGTAAGTGGCCCCTGATATCTAAAAGATTTTCTGAAAAAAAATGCCTTATGACAAGAAAAATTCACCAATTTAGTTGTTTTTTTAAATATCACAGGAAGGTTTGGAAAAATCACATTTTAAAATAATTCTGGCTGCTCTCTTTTGCAGCTGTTCTAATTTTACAATATTATCTTTTGAACTGTTACCCGAAACAATAGAGCAATAATCCAGATGTGGGTTTACAAAGCGATTAAGAAAAGTCAAAAGTCATACAAGATGCAGGACTGGCTCAAGTATAGTCTCTACTTTTTCATCTGAAAAATTTGATATGATATCTTTTTACAGACATTTATAAGTTGAATGTTCAAAGAGAGACAATCATCTATGGACACTCACAAGAATTTTTCAAATTTTACATTTTCAATGTTTACATTGTTGATAACAACGGACAATTCTTCTTTCAATTTACATTTTCTCTGCGAAGTAGTAAAAAGCATGATTTTGTTTTTTCTGTGTTTACATACATTTTGTTTTCATCGCACCATTTTGACACTAATTTTGCATCAGCATCGATGTGGTTATTTACAATGTTAAATGATTTTCCCCGCGATTGTGCTGCGTTGTCATCAGCGTATATACACAAATAACTTTGATTTGTAATCAGGGGCAGGTCATTTACATGTAAAATGAACAAAAGTGGTCCCAATATTAACCCTTGAGGGGCACCGACTGTAAAAGGGAGATAATCACTCAAACTCAACTATATATCAATGTATTGCGGACATTGTAAGTCTTGTCAAAGCTGTCCATATTTAACAACATCAGCCCGCTCGATTTAGGTCAATCCCGAAACAAATAACGAACGATTTTCGATAATGATGCCGAATGATGTTAGAAGGTCTCTAACTAGAAGGAGCATGTGGAATTTCTTATTTAGACGATGCTGCATAGAACCCGGCATTGTATATTGACTCCACTGGAAATATAAGATTTAAGGCAACACATTTCTTTTCAGTAAATTAGCCATGCTTTAACTTAAAAATATTTTAACGCTAAACAATTAACTCTTCAATCATGCATTTCATTAATTAACTTTTGCGTGAAAATTTCAATTAGTGTATTTTGGAATATTATGTAACATTATATACCAGATATGTGCCTTTTTTGTTGTTTTACAAGGAATTAAATACTCTTATGTGATAAAACGAAGTCTGAAATTATGCCTTTTATGAACGTCTTTCACAATGATAATAATGTATAGACACTGCGAATAGGGATTTGTTTCGCACATCGAATGCACCTAAAATTGTGTGATCATTTGTGCGTTTGATTGTGAGGCGACCTAAAAACGAAAAAGTTCAAGCTTTATATTGACTTTGATCTCGGGAAGCGGGTGTAGATTTTAGTAAGAAAGTAAGTGTTAAAAGCATTATCACCTATCTGATGTCTTATTTTGTGTGTCTAATTTTAATGAATGTATTGTAGTAATTTGATTTTTTTCGAATGTCAAACTGATTGAAATGAAAGGAATATTTGAAGATTCACAGGACATATAGGATATATGTACATATTATATCATCTGATCATAACAGTTAACTAACTCCTATGTATGTAACCTTCTGTTGTAAATTGATCTATTATAGCGTGTTGGAACCAGATCACATTGCAAGACTGAGCATATTTAAGATGTTCTAAACTGCTATATGCTACTTTTAGTTTTATGATGGCCTTGACCCCGTCGTTCCAGTATTGAGTATACCGGTACTCCAACAATGTTAGAGGTTGTTACATTGTATTTACAGAAAGTCATATCGTTTTCTTCATATTTGATATCTGAAATTTTCTCATGATCATATATGGAAAAACAGCGACTTTCTTAGACATGGGATCTCATAGAAATCCGATAATGAAAAAGCAAATAACCAGAACTTCAACCTATTTGAGAAAAAAAAAAAAAAAAAAAAAAAACTATTGAAAGATGCTAGTTATAATTTCTTCTTCTTCCTGATACAAGTCATACTCAACTTGAGTGTAATTGACTCGGTGCAGCTTAAAACAAGGCAAAGGAGAACGGTTAATCTAAAAGTTAAAACTATGTACACTGGGTTAAAGATGGTACTTTGGTGTGACTGGGGCCAGGGGATGGTGCTCAACCTGGCCTTGAAGTCTTCCAAAGTTGTTGCCTGCACAACTTGTTCTGGTAGTTTGTTCCATTCCCTGGTGGATTTTGAGAGGAATGAGTGGTACAAGATGTTCTTCGCTCTGTCCTGTCGTAGTTTGTGATACCCTCGAGTTCTTCTGTCACCTGCTGTGTAAATATACTGCTGGGTTAACTGCTATCAGATGATGTTGGATTTTGTAGCATGTTGTTAATGTCTGTTTTAATCAATGATATTGTAACGATATTGGTTACTGAGAGGGCGTAGTTTGGTGTTCATCCATGGGTGACTTTGTCGTGCAAGGGTTCGTTTTGTAGGAACATGTTCTTCAATTGAGTCTCTTGACATCTGCTTGATTGTTGTCCACATACTGTTAACTTCTCTGTAGACTGTGATGTTGAAGGTTTGGTATTGTGAATCAATGAATGTCCTTATAAATGTACACTCAAGGTTTGATCTCTTCCATAGAAGGATTTTCCTTCTGGCTGGTTTGGGCTTGCGAGTGTTTGCTGCAATGTCAGTAAGGACCATATCATGATCACTGTTTCCTATTGTGGTAATGTTTTACATCTCTCTGTATGTCCAGGATGGCTAGTAAACAGTAAGTCCAATATGTTGTTACCATGAGTAGAATGGTTGTTGACCTGTTGAATCGATAGACCAGCTGCTGCCATCTTGAGGAATTCTCTATTAATTGTGGTAGTTGGTGTCCACCGAGGTTGTTATTTCTCCAATCAATATCGGGTAAGGTTAAAATCTCTGAGGAGTATGACGATGCCTCTCTTGAATTTGTTCCTCACACTTCTTATTTCTGATACGATGTCCTCGACATATTTTGTATCTAAATGTTTGTTTGGTGATTATGAATTGCTTATTACCAACTTTGATGTTCCAAGTAATTATTTCAGTCTGTTTCAAAAATATCAAACAGTTAAATTGCATACCATGTTAATTTAAAATTTGATCTTCATGTTTCCTTTGTTCCTTGATATAGCTACAGTCTATCATAGGTATGTGTATTTGGTCACACATCTACAACAGAATTAGTACTTATATTTATACCAGGCCTCCTCTACCCCGTCGGAAAATTATATATTAATCGCCTCGTCATCAGAAGCTACGTTATCGCAGCTAGTACAACAGATTGCGAGATTTGTCAATTCGTATATCCATCCGGGGACAAAAATATTCCATTTTACAGAGACATTCCAGAATAAAAAAACAATGTGAATTGAACAACTAACCATGCAAGTTAATGAATATTATATTTAATGTATAATTTTGGACTCAGGATTACTTTTTTTTCTCTTCAGAGGACGGTCACTATCAATATCATTATTGGTATAGTAGCAGTAAACACTAATGGGGAGATATTCTGACAGTGATGACGACAAAAAAAAGAGAAGGAAGAAAAAGAAGAAGAGATCAAGATCAAGGTAATGTAAAGCTAATATAACAGATATATTTTTGCCACTATTTGTATCTCCTTTCACTAACAGGACAATATATACAAACTACAGAAATATCCATACGGAAGGCAAGATACTTAAGTTAGCAGTGCTTGTGTAGTAGCTGAAAAATTAAACTCCCCCTGAAGCAAGAAACAGTTAGACCTAAAAAGCTAATACCAATATTGCAGAATAAATAAACATGTCCCAATTGTCATATATTGGGTAGCCTATTAAAAGTTGTCTTGTCTTCCCATTACTCCAAACCCCCAATTCAAGAGCACAGGAGTTTATAGCTAATTCTTCAGTGGATTTAACATCAGTTGAATTGCCACATAATGATCATGCAGTGTAACATTAAAACTAAAACTTTAGCCCTTTCACCACTGTAGACCATAATGGACTCATCCAGATCAATGCATGGTAGAGTCTACTAAAGTTACATAGGGGTGAAAGGGTTAATGTACATTTGTTTTTACTTTTTCTTTTCTTCTTCAGATCAATAAGTAGCACAGAGAGTGGCTATAGGCATAAGAAGAGTAAATCATCTAAATCAAGAAGAAGATCGAGATCTGTTTCAAAAGGGAGAGACAGAAGGTCAAGGTCACGAAGCAGAAATCGGCGTCGGAAATCAAGAAGCGTAGACCGTTATTCGAGGTCAAAAAGTAGAGAGAAATATTCTAGCAGGAGAAGATCCAGATCCGACAGTAGAAGTCGCAGTTACAGATCAGGGCGTTCAAGGTCAAGAGAGAGGTATCAGAGGTCAAGGTCAAGAACTCCTGACAAATATAAATCAAAATCAAAAAGGTAACTGATTTTAAAACCCATAAATGACCATGTTTAAGTGTTAGTATATATGGATTATATGTTATTTCAAATACCTTAAAATTAATTAAATGTATAAGTTTATGTACCAAGTAACATCTATATGTACTTAAACATTAATTAAACATATGTTCTTTGGTTCCAAATATTAAATGTTTTCAAAATTAAGAAATAGGTTTGAACCAGACAACTTTTGGCCCCAGATAAGAATTTATACCAATTATTGGGAAAGGATTGTAGGTTAAATGTATACAGGATGAATACAGTTATATATTTTAACACATTGATGTGGAACCGATTATGAATTACCGTAAAAACCCATGTAATTTGCGCACTTTTTTTTCAGAAATTTAATACCCAAAGTGGGGGGTGCGTAAAATACACAGGTATAGAAAATTTCAAGTTTTTTTCAGGAAAAGATCGACGATTCTGGGAGATCGCCATCTTGGATTATTTCCCTTATTTATTATACACGGAACTCTAAGACAAATGACGGTCAACAAATTTATTTATGTCAAACATTAATAAAAGATACATAATGTGTTGTTATGTGAGTTTATGTGAAAAGTATTATTAAATAGGTAACCGTTAACAAAAAAAGTTTAGCCAAATTCCTATGCCAGAGAATCGCCGATCAACTTACGACATTACGTTTCGACATCTCGGTGCGTTTCCCCATACTATTACGAAAATGTAGTTGTTCAATTTAAGCTCCGTTCCATGTAAGTT
>NW_018403342.1:139387-174255 GCF_002113885.1 Mizuhopecten yessoensis | reverse complement strand
GCCATGATGAGCCCTTCTCACTGATCGTAATTATGATCAATAAAAGGTATCTAATTATGTCTTTCACCAGGAGATATGCACCAGCGGTTATTAAACATCGAATTACTTATTAATTGATATGTTTTGTAAGCAAGTAAATGTTAATGTAAAATATTGCTAAAATGAATTGATGTATGCCGATATGCACACACGTGTGTCATGTGTGATCAGATAATTCAAAGAAAACAAGCAACAAAATACACATTTTACGTAGTTTCTTCTTGGTTTTAAATATCATTTTACATCAATGAAAAAAAATCATAGAAATATATTTTAAAAAAAAATATTCAGAGATCGATTTTCGGAGCATGAACATCGTTTTTTTCCAGATTTTTTGGGTGCGCAAAATATTCGAGTAGAAGCTTTTTCCCGATTTTCAGCCTCAAAAAGTACCCGCGCAAATTACACAGGTGCGCAAATTACATGGGTTTTTACGGTAACTAATTCAGTTTTTCTTATACAATAACTACCCATCCATGGCGTTACAACATAAGAAGTAACACTTAGTTATTATATACATATTAAATTTCACACTTTATTTAAATAATTTATAATGATTATTATTTGCTTCGTTATCAACTAGGAGATCAAGATCGCTGGACAGAGTAAAAAGCTCCAGCAGATACAACTCTGCCAGCCCATCTTCCTCATCAAGAGGGAAGGACGGTAAAGAGTAAGTCAATCTCATTAAGTCATACAAGTTGTTTTTCAAGAAACATGATTTTTTTTTATGACAAAATCAATACATCAATTCAGGGTTAGACCCTTACCGCTTTTGCAAAAATAAAAATAAAAATGGCAAAACAGCCTTGTTATCAGGCAAACATCAACGTTCTGAAATTAAAGCTCTTTATAGTACATTATATATTTCACTCATACGACAGAATACACTGTGCTTCACACTCGTGAAAATATTGATATCCTGCTGAGAATATGATACGCAATGGGAAGCCATTGAATTTCTTCTATATACATGTACTGTATTAATATTGAAAATCACAGCTACTAAGTAACCAACAGATTTCTACCCTCTTTATATAGAATATTGGCATGAGTAACGTTATTTCTGTAGCCTAGAATAATCCACATTTGACAATAGAGTATATCATTGTTACATTAATTTCAAAGAAAAATTGAATTTGTATACCATTTTGAATAGGAGTTTATACAAGAACAAGTGGCTGACAATATTGTTTTTAAAAGTGTACATCAGGAAAGTCTTCATCATATATACTAGACTAATTAGAATGTATCTTTTTTCAGAGATCCTGCTGAAATGATTCCCGGTTTCCATGATATGGTAAGAAAGACTTATTCACAATACAATGGCATGGTGGCCTTGCATGATTCTGTGAATCCTTGCTGTTTACCCAGAACTGGGTTTCTTTTTGAAATAAGAAAAATGAAGGTTATAGGTTTCATTGTCAATATGAAGTGAAGAGCTGAACAGACTCGTACCATGAGCAGGATAGCTCTTAAGTCATTGTAAATATGTGTAAATGTAACGTGTTAATACTTCCATGACAGTAGAACAAATACCTTTCTTTCATTTTCTTTAATTATTCAGTTTTTACAATACTATGATATTGTTGCTGTAAAGAAAAGCTTATTAGAATGGGTTTTTTGAAAATCCAAACAAAATCATTGTATCAGGTATATCTATTTAAGAAAACATACAGTATACTGTGCACAATGTAGGTAAAACAAAATAAACACAATATGGTATGCTTGTGATCAGGTGTCCTTTTATCTTCCCTGAAAAAAATACAAAACACAAGAGTTGTTTACTGGAATTACACATAATCTAAACACTTTCACCCAATTGTTATTTTCCTAAATATAGAACACATGTTTTACTTGTAGACACCTGCTGAGAAGAGCAAACTGAGGCTGCAGTTGGCTCTGAAGGCTGCTGGTAAGTAAGAAAAGAAATTGTTGATTTGCTGACATAAAAATCTCTGTCAAACAGCTTAATTTGTTTAAAATGGATTTTTCATGTTCATATTAATATTTGGATTCAAACACTCATATATTTTTACCAAAACCCACTTCCATGAAGTTTGGGTATACATGTATTTGCTTTGTCCTCACAACTGTCCATCCATATCATGCTGATTTCGGTTTCCGGAGCATATCTCAACCGCTGTTTCACAAATGAGTGTCCAACTTTTCGTAAAGTTTCATCACATAGACAGTGTGTCGCATCTATAAACAAGGTCATTTTACCTTTAACCTTGACCTCAAGGTACTGAAATAATGGTTTCCAGAGCATATCTCTGCTGCTGTGTCATGAATTGGAATCAAATGTTTATAGGTACATCATGGGAAGGTGGTGTGTCACAACCTAAAAGGTTGTCACTGACCTCATTTGACCTATGACCTTGACTTCAAGCTCTAAAATTAGTGTATTTCAGGTTTATGCAGCTTCAGTTTCATGAATTCACAGGCTCCAGACTATGTAGATACATGTATGTGGGGAGTGGGGGTATCTGTGAAGCATTTGCTTTGAGTGAAATGTAGTTCACACTTAATGAAAACAATCTAGCCTTTTTGACAAAGCAAAACGCATAATACATTTGTGACATCAAAGATACAAATGTAGTAACAGTGAAGCGTTAAATATAACACCACTAATTTGGTTTTGGTGCATCATCACCAAAGTTTGCATAGTTGAAATAAATGCTGTACAGGTCATACATATTTAACTATTCCTTTTGGTGCACAGCTGCAGCAGACGAGAGGATCAAGGATCAGATTAAGGAGAGTCAGTTTGGCGGAGCGTCCACAGTGGAGGACCAGATGAAATTCTCCAGTGCAGTCAAAGACATTGAGAGCTCCAGTTTTGTGCCAACAAGTTTCAAGTCCAACAGATCAGTAGGTTTTGAACCCAACTTATGAGGACAATCACATCATCATAATGGGACATGGGGCAAGATTTATACCAGATTAAACTGTCATACATATATATAAAGGAGTCTTCATAAAACATGTTAGGATAAATCCTTTGACTGATTTAAAAAACTCAATTGCTTTCCAACATGTTGAGCTTATTTCATGTTGCTGCGTTGTGATGTGATTTTGCGGTTGTTAAAGTTGACACAATTTTGGCACAGTTCGTCACATTCTGCTTCCTTTCAAATCAAGCCATCAGGTGAATGGTTGTGTGTAATATGTTCAGTATCATCAACAAAGATTATCACAAAATAAGAGGTTGTTCTGGTGCACTTTTGCAACACACATTATGTTATTTACATAACTGCACAATTAATATCATTTTTGTTGGGAAATCTTACCAGATATTAACAGCAAACAGCAGAATCACAATGGGTAACCCATTCAAAATGGCGCTGAACCTTGTCGTAAAGTGCAACGTCATTAGAACCTGGCGTCAAACATTTCTACGTAGAAATATTTGTATCATGTTACTTTAAAAAGTGTAATAAATAGAATAATTCAATGGTCTTCTAATGTGAATACCATATACATGTATATTTGTCAGTCGTATGGCAGAATATTATCAGACTCTTTCATGCCCAGGGGTGTAGGATAGGGAAATTCCACCCGAGGGTTTTCAAATTTTGCTAAACCCGAGGCTTTGCCGAGGGTTTTGCCAAATTTGAAAATCCAGAGGTTGGAGTTTCCCGATCCTACACCCCTGGGCATGAAAGAGTATTTTTTTCTCATTCCCACTACCAGAATAAGCTCAGAAACCATCAAAATGCGATTGGACTGGCTACCGTTTTGAAAATATCAACTTTCCCCTTAGCATTTTAGACAAAAACAAATCTGTCAGTGCGATTAAGCATACCCCATACATGTATATGCAAACAAGGTTTGCGCAGAAAAAATAATTTCATCTTTGTAACATGTAAGGTAAATACTTCGGAAAAGGTTTTAGTTTCATCACGTTGCATTTTCTGCATTGCGGCATCAGAGTTTTTCCAAGCTCGTGACCTCACGTCATTGTTGAGCCATTGTGACTTCACGTCATGTGAAATGGGATGTTTGATAGAAATTTCCTACCCTGGATAGCTCTATCTTACACACAAGGAAATGAGAGAACTTTATTTTCCATCGCGCAATTGTGAAAATTGTCAATATTCTGCCATACTTGTAACCTCTCTCTCAGAAGATGACATCATTACCAAATTGTTGACAAACAGCTTTGCTACCCTTTCCTGTTAATGATGGTTTCATTCAGTTTGTACTATCATTAGTTAGACATAATAAATGTTAGAATATCAAAATGATAGTTCTCCCAGGACGAGTACTTGTAGTAGGCACATGGTAGCTATCATTTGTTCAGCAACATATTGTGTGGTAAATATAAACCCATGTTCTTTTCCTAAAAGACATTTGGCATTCTAATACAACATAATATATTTTTTCTCTAAAATTGTCTAGTACCACTACTACCTGTACTGAAGAAAGTAGACAATAAAGTGCAAACTACAGGCATGGTTCCAGGATTTCTTGCTGAAGGCAGAAATAAGCGTTGTTCTTTGGAAATGTTAGCACAAACAAAACATTATAACTAAGAATCTAAATGTAGTTTTATATTATTGTTAATACTAATGATACTGGTATAATGAATCAATTTATTTTCAAAGGAGCGCTCCGCTGCAGATGACAAGAAGGATGACTTCCTGTTTGGGACTGCTGGTGAGATCCGAGCTGACATGACCCCACGGAAACCTCTCATCATACATGACCTGAACACGCTGTCTCACCCAAATGTATGTCACCATATTGTACCCAGATCATTTACCTGTTACTCTGTCATACCAAGGTCATTTACCTGTTACTCTGTCATACCAAGGTCATTAACATATACATGTAACATTGATGCACCAAGGTCATTTACATTTGTCACCTTGCCATATCAAGGTCATATACATATGTCTGTCTGTCATACCAAGGCCATTTACATATTTCACATTGCCATATCAAGGACATATGTCTACCTGTCATACCAAGGTCATTTGTATGTCACCTTGCCATACCAAGGTCATTTACATATGTCACCTTGACATACCAAGGTCATTTACATGTCTACTTGTCATACCAAGGTCATTTACATTTGTCACCTTTCCATACGATAAGGTCAACTTATATAATTAACCAACTTAGTTTGTGGGGGTTTTCCAAGAAGGGATGTAGTTGACATTCCCTCCTCATCTGTCTGATCCAAAAGGAAAAGAAATGTACACTTTGCAGCATCCTCAATATCCAGGGGTTACGCTCACTTTCCCTCTATGCACCCCTGGAATATGTCATAGCAAAAATGAAGGCACACGGCTAGCTATTTGATTGGTGTAAAAAAACCTGACCAATCACTAGTCTGATACTTGTCCTTTGAAGATTTTTATGTACATCAAAGGACCAAACTAGGGGTGTAGAGAGCGAAAGTGAGCCTAACCCCTGGATATCGAGGATGACTTTCCAGTGACTTGATCAGTGTCCTTGGGCTGCTATGCAGTGTCGCATAAACAATAACAATGTCACAAATACATGGCAAAGGCAAAACTGAGGGTGTTTTCCTGTGTTTTCTCTAATCTAATGATTGAAATATTTTCACATGTGCAGTGTACTACTTTGGTTAACATATGAAAAAAACTGAAACTTGTCCCTTCCCATTTGTCGTTTGTATAAAACTCCCTAAAATGTGTTGCATTATAATCCCATGTAATGATAATTTGTTCAATATCATGCATAATGGTTAGCCCAAGTTTCCTCTGGCCCCGTAGACTTCCATGTTTTCACATAGCAGTGCACTCTAAGCCCAACACCAGACATCTATTTGTCAAAATGTCTAAGTCTGGTGTCAGGGCTAGAGGAAACTCGGGCTAGCATAATGGTGTCCTTTGAGTATAGAACTCTCCCACCAAGTCTTCCTAATACTGCTAGCCACATTAAAATTGTGTAATTTACATAACTGTATAAATCACACAAAAATATCCATGTAAAACTTCTTGCTAAAAAAAGTTTTAAGAACACTTGAGGTTGAATTTTGCTCTTCAAAAAAACTGCTTAAGTGTGTTCTATTCAAGACTTGTTTATGATGTCGTCCCTTCGAATGAAGGGAGACATATTGTATTAGTTCTGGTTCTTCTAATATGATCTTATGGCCGTAATTTTTAAACTGTTAATGATATCTTGATGAAACTTACAGTATACCTGCATCACCAATAGATGATGCGAGTGCACTGCCATTAGGTCATTGTGACCTTGACCCAAAGGTCAAAGATGTGCAAAATTTTCAGGAACATTTATCCAGGCTGTAACTTTTTAACCGTTAAAAATATCTTGATGAAACTCGCAGTGTAACAGCATCACCTACAGATGATGTACAATACATTGTCATTAGGTCATTGTGGCCTTTACCTCAAAGTCAAAGTCAAAGTTGATTGTTTCGAACATTTAAAGGTGTATGTCAAGGTGATGCCAACGGTCCCGCACTAATTTTGCTTAAACTTAGTATTCAAGTATATGATAGCGTTGTAAACTCTATCCAAGCACCATTTGCGACTATGGCGTCAGTTTTGAGGACTTCTGTAATGGTCCCCATTACAATTAGAACTTCTGCATATGTGCAGTTAATAATTTAGCAGTAGGCAGTTTTTCTAATAATAAGGTAAAATAAGTGCTAAGTCAAAGAAATCCAGATAAAACTTGCAGTATATTTGCATCACCCACAGACCATTTACAGTGCACTGCCTTCAAAATTTTCAGGAATATCTTGTCCGTGTTGTAACTTTTAAACCGTTAAAAGGGTGGACATAATTTTTCTTTCACAAAAACAATTCTCTAATGTAACTTAAATTACACATCACATCAATTTAGTACTGTAATGTCCAAAACTAAAATTAAATGTTAAGCTGTTGAACGATTGAGAAGAAAAAATAAACCTACACATTTTTGCTATTTAGATACTTAGGCTACAAGTATATGGACAATAATCTAAATTCTGATGTTAGTTTTTAAAAGAAAACAAAACATTACATACAGTGCTGTTTAAAGTTTTCAGGTTTATTATTGCTGTAGAATTGTTTACTTTGTTGTTTTCATTTGTCATCTGAAATACGTTACATACCCATTTAGGTATACACATATTTATAATTCCAGTTACATGTTGACCCAGAAGAAAAGATGAAGCGCTGGATGGAACGTCTAGCAATGCTACGGAAGAAGAAACTGGAGGGAGAGGCCATAGATTGAAAATACAAAATATTGTGGACATTATGATTTACAATGAACTATTGATAATAGAGCTGGAAAATGTGCAGAAGATTCTTATTTTAAACACTGGCATTTGTTGAGAATGATGTTTTGGATTTTAACATCTTTGTAAATCAACAGATGAATATGTGCATATGTTACTGGCTTAACAGAAAAAAACACAAATTGTAATGGGGACAGACTAGGATTCGAACCCAGGACCTTCATACTCTAACCGAGCAACTGAGTCACAGGTAGACATACAAACTAGGATATTATATCTGCGAGATATAAATTAAAGATTTCATTTAGCCAGTAGTTTTTAAAGCAGATATAAATGTAATAAAAGTAAGATATCAGCCAAATATATAATAGAATATTTCACCAGCAATGTTATTGATCGGAGTCAACCAACATATGTAGATATGGAGAATATGTAAATAATAATTCAGGGGTGTAGATCTAGAATTACGTATATACAAACCAAGGCTCTGGATGTTGCGAGACTTACTTCAAATACTAGTAGTGGACAAGAGTGTTTCACGCGTGATACATGTGTCTTGTACATGTTTATGGTAAATTGATTCTCCCACACAGTGCTATATGATGATTAAATCTGGAGCCATTTTTTGGTTGATAAATATAGTAACTTTTCAACTTTTCATTTGTTGATCTCAATGACTTTGAAAATGGTACTAGTATTCTGCTATACCTGGGATAGAAACTGATGAAACAACAGATTCTTTGAAAACTAAAACTGGTCTTCAGAATCTATGAATGTGTCCAGTTAATTTTTGTAAATAAAATGAACTTTGCCCATCATAATTGTTGTGTTACTCATTTTAACTGGGGAAAAAACCAGCACACAATGTACTTCTTTGAGTCTGTGACATGAAAAATGTCGAAACTAGTTGTTGACGTCACTAAGTATACCTGAAAGGTTATATGATGGTCAGACAATAACTGTTTACATATAATTATCACAAATAAAACAAGAGGTCCAATGGGCCTGCATCGCTCACCTGATATTAATCTCACACTTGTAGCCTTAAAAGTGATCTTTAACAAAGCTACAGCCAAAATATCAGTATTTATGATTAAAAGTCATTCAAAAGAACCTGTTAAAAGATTCAAAAACATTTCACCCCTTTAAACTTGAAAGTCGAACAAGGTCATTATGTTGAACAAACTTTATAGCCCCTCATCTCAGGATGCAATTTGCAAAATATCACCACTCTTATCATTTTGTTTATTAAAATTAGGTAATTTAAATGTTTAAACCAGGTACATATTTGACAAAATGTGACCTTGAAGGTGGGTCAAGGTCATTCACATGAAAAAGTTTGATAGCCCTTCATCCAAGCATGCTACTGGCTAATTATCAACATTCTGGGACTCATGGTTATTCAGAAGAAGTTGTTTAAAAGATTTTAAACAAATTTGACCCCTGTGACCTTTAATATAACAACGTCATGGTCATTCGATTTACGAATCTTGGTAGCCCTTGATCCCAGCATAATACTGGCCAGATATACACATTCTAGTAGTCTGGTTATCCAGACTAAATAATATGGTTATTCAGAAGTCATTTTAAAGTTTCAAACATATTTGACCCCTGTGGCCTTATATATAAGTCAATAACATTCATTTAAACAAACATGGTAGCCCTTCATCCTAGTCTGCTACTGACTAAATATCAACATCCTTGGCATTTAGGTTATTTCAGAAGAAGTTGTTTAAAGTTTTTAACATATTTGACCCCTGTGACATTAAGCTTGAATTTGGGTGGAGGTCATTCATTTGAAAAAACTTGGTAGCCCTTCATCTCAGCATGCTACTGGTCAAATATCATCACCCTGGGCATTTTGGTTATTCAGAAAAGTTGTTTTAAGATTTTTTAAGACAATTGACCCTGGCCCTGTGACCTTGAATATAAGTGAAGGTCATTCATTTGAACAAATTTGGTAGCCCTTCATTCGAGCATGCTACTGGCTAGATATCAACATTCTTTGCCTTATGTTTATTCAGAAGAAGTCGTTTAAATGTTTCAAACATATTTGACCCCTGTGACCTTGAATATAAGCCAAGGTCATTAATTTCAACAAACTTGGAATCCTTTCATCCAAGCATACTACTGGTCAGATATCAACACCCTGGACCTTTTGGTTATTCAGAAGAAGTCGTTTAAAGGGATGCCGCGCTAAGGAATAAGCTCACTTGGCCTTTGAATTTTTAAAGTAAAATATTGTGTATCTGAAGACAAAGACAAATTGTTTAGTTCCTGTTCAGCTTCTTCTGAGTTGATGAGATGAGAGCCATTAGACTGATCAGTTTATTCAAACTTATAACAAAGAAAGGACATGACAGGTAAGGTGTTGGTGTTAAATGAAACATGTTACAATTACACATGCAACTGACTGTATGAAATCTGGACCACAGGAAGTGTGTCTGTATTGCTCTGGAAGCAGCATCTCCCATTCATTACATCCTAATACTGTACTACATTATGTATGATGTGTCTCTCCCTTTGCTAGTACAGTGTCAGTGTATTTCATGACGTAAAAATGTTCCCTGCATAGAACCATTCGTGGGTTTTTTTTGGCTGTTACGGAACCATGAAAATATATACACTGTACAAGTTTACATGATATACTTGTCTACTATTTGTTTATATACTTGTATTAGGTATATCCACAAAAGTTTGTATTGACAACAATCTAAATAGATTTAAAACAAAGTAGCCACGTACGTATCATGTCATACAGTAACTGGCAGCTGTTTATCACAAATAAAATAACTACATATATTTCAAGTAAAATATTGTGTATTTAAAGACAAAGAAAAATTGTCAAGTTCCTGGTCAGCCTCTTCTGAGTTGATGAGTTGAGGGCGATTACACTGATCTGTTGATGTCTCTGTACAAGATGTATTGTCACAGCTACAAGCCAGACTTTCTGGTGACACATCACAACACACTGGGCATGTAAATCTGTCACATGTTAACCGTTTATCTTTAGAGTTTTTATTTGCTGCCACTGAACAAATATCAGGCATGCTGAATTCTATTTCAGTGAACTCACAATCTTCTTTATGAGATATCTTTTTTTGTTCCAAACGTTCCTGCTCATGGTTTGTTTCATCGTCTTTATCAAAACAATACTTTCCTTTAGATGAAGATGACATGTGATGAACTTCTTTCCTATTTGAGGATAGAAGAGATGTTGTTTCTGTATGAATATCTTTACGTATTAAATCCCTTCTATGTACAGGTTTGTGTACTTGTATCTTTCTACTTCCAACACACTGATCAATCAGGTTTCCACAATTACCTCTTTTAAAAGGTGAATCAACCACGTTGTCATTCTTGTATATTGACTTGAAATGTTCGTTCCTTTCAGATTCTTTTTGAACATATTGAGGTTTACTCTCTTCATCATCCAAAGTTTGGATTTGTTTCCTTGAAAAAATACTTCCCTTATCTAGAGGACTATTTTGTGATCTTAAGTTCAGGTTTTCTTTGAGATCTTCTTCATCTGAATCATCAGAAGAAATGATTCCCTCATCGTCTTTAAATGTCAATTGTACAGGAGTTTTTAGTTTACCGTGGTGATCTAAAATAAAAAAGTATTATTGTTCAAACGGAATTGAATTAGTTATCTGGCAATGTAAATAAACTGCTGAAACAATACAAATGAGAATTTGCTCCGTCTCCCCACTTAGGAATAAAAAACAACAAGACCTAATAGGATAAAAGGGAAAACTGTTAAATAAAACCATCATAATAAATTATGGATCAAGTTCTAAATTTTCACTAAATCTAGTATAAAAAGCATCCCTGGGCCATGGAGATTTTAATAACAAGTAATTTTATTTAACTTAACAATTGTATTCCCTGTCTCCTACTGCTCCTGGGGCAAAGCAACAGGGCCCTACATGTACAACTACTTGACATATTTTAACTTACTTTGGTATAAGAAATGCATGAAAAATAATTACATCACTTCTAGCTAAAAACATTTTGCCAACACCTTTAGATAAGACGAGAGAAGTATAGGCCCCATGACCTAAACAAAATGAGAACCCTATATAGTGGAATAAAGTGTGATACAAAAGTAACCTGTTTGATTCTGTGACTTGAAGAAAGACTTAATGTCACTCTGCTTTGTGCATGTCTTGAGTTGAGGTGGAGGTGGAGAGTTCTGGGTCAACAGAAATGGTTGGTTGTCCCTCGTGATTTCCCTCAGAGGAGTGGAGGAGGCCTTGTGCTTTTTAATGGGTTTTTGAACTGGTGATGCCTGCAGTAAAACAACCAAAATCACATTCATGAAAACACTGTCTATAAGAGTTAAATTTAAACATGTAAAGTCATAAATGGCTCATCAACATTTTTATATTTTTTTGTTTCATGACTGAGTTGATATATTTTTACATCTAGAATATGGCATTAACTGATCAGTTTTATGATAATCATTTAATTAACTAATTATGTAACTAAAGCAATGTTAAAATACAGTTGAAAATACATCTCCATTTTTAAAGTAAAATAACTCCTTCCAACAGACTCTACCCAATTCTCAACTTGTTTCCCTAAACATGTATCAGAGTCCTGCTGGATCAGTGGCGGATCCAGAGGGGTTTATTGGGCTTCAGGAAACCCCCCCAGCCGGAGAAGTTTCTTTAAAAATCATGTATTTTCACCATTTTCCTCAATTTTGTCCCACTTGGAAACCCCCCCAGGAAATTTGGAAACCCCCTTAGATAGGTCTCTGGATCCGCCACTGTGGATAGCAAGACAGCAAATGAAGTAAACTATAGAAATTGAAGAAAAGTATTATTGGAATTTGGAAGGATACATTTGTACAAAAATACCAGACTGTTTCAATGGTATATAAGTTAATCTGATCAAATTTGTCTCTTCCATTTCATCAGTTAGCTAAACATATGTAGTTATATATAGAGCTAGAACACAGAAAGAAGTCTTATTCTGCTCATTTAGTCCCATATTAGTCTCCTAATACAGCCATGCAGGGGGAAGTGAGTGGGCTGGGAAGGGTGTATATACATGTACACTATATTTTTTCCCAGTCAAGTTAGTTAAAGTTATTTTTTTTAAATTAATTTCTATAATCCCATTATATTATATTATTTTCCATTTCACATAAAAAAACCATTTGAAGACTCCTGTTGCCAGTCTCCTGAGCGTCCTTATTTTCCTTTGGCTTCAAGTTCCCTAATCTTTCCGATTCATTATCTGGGTCATGTTCGAAAGTATCAGTATATAAACATTTTTTTATAGAACAGGAAGTAGTCACTCTTGTTAACGTTATTTGCCTTAATGTACAAACCTTTCTCTTGTTCCTGGTAGTTAGCCATTCTTCACATTTCGCAGGAACACTCTTAACTGTACTCTCTTTCCTTATTCCACTCATCTAAAACACCGCAATCAAAATGAATAAAATTACAAAATCTTTATTACTTAGGGATCCTGTGCAATGGATTCAGTATATAAATTTCATTTTTGACACAACTCTAGCACACCTGGGCCTCACCACTTGTATTCCATTGACCAGTTCACAGGTAAGCTCAGCCAGTTAGAACGATAGTATGACAATCTGAAATCCAGGGTTCGAATCACGGTCTATAGTCCCTCTGAATATTAACAATCAAAAATACTACTGTTGATTTTCGTGTTTTTTTTATTCATACTTATTATTTTTCATGAAAGTCCCAAAAGGTATAATTTTCTTTTCAGAAATTATTAAAGCTATAGCTATAGTGATGCCATCAAAATCGTTTTCCAGTGCATGCAGAGATTTTTTTTGGCAGTGGTACAAAATAATGTACATACTCATGCCCGGAATCCTCAAGTTAAGTGGCCATGGGGGGATGCATCTATAGGTATATATATCTACCTAAAATTAAAGGGGGTTGTACTATACACATCAGTACATTATGTGTATAGTAAATCCCCAATTTAATTCAAAGCCAATGCCTCACCTGTGCAAAGTACTATACTGTGCAGAGGTGTTTGAGTTATTTGACACTTGCATCTGTGATACAGTGCATGTGTCCTTAGCTGTACTAGACTTGGCCCTTCAATGTATTACATGTCAAGGTGTGTTTTACGGGGGCTTGGTGGCCAATCGTCAACGCAGGCAACTGATCCAAGCACACTAGGGAACTCCCACAGCTACAATGTATATATTTTTTATTGTGTTTGGAATGACAAACAATAATATATACATTATTGTGCCATAATTCCTATAGTATATAGTGTTACCAATGGATATTGTGAGGGAGGGGAGATGCCTACCTCAGTTTCATTTCTTATGATCAGCTGATAAGGTGTTTTTGTTTACTTACGATTATAACTCCCGCCTCTTCCGTAATGAGTTTTCTCCCCTTGGGGTGCGTTCGAACAGGAAACTGCAATTGTCACATCTCGGCAGATAAAGGGTACCGGACTCGGCCAAGGTTAGCCAAATGCAGGAAACTGTAATAGAATAGAACGTTTTCAAGTGGTGCTGAAAATATGTTATACATATCGTAAATTGCAATTGTTTATGCTGCAATTTGGATATTGACTTCACCTCTATTGAAACTAAATAACCTCTGCTTAAATATAGGCCTATTATATTATATAGGGCTGATGTAAAATTAAAGTTCGCGAGTGACGACAACGATCCCTTTAAAATTATCACATTTTATTGTCTTCGCTATACTATTGGCATTAATGTCTAATGCAAATAAATATACCATGATACGACAAATATACCATGATACGACAAATAAACAAGTCCCCTAATAGATGCTGTAGTCACCTACAATTTCAACCCCCTGATAAGTCATTAAAGACCTCAATTCAAAATCGGAACTTATTAAGTATTTGTATATATTGAACTTGTACATTGGCTATTCAAAAACACATAGCCAGGTAAACGTAGTCGAACATAAGGCATTAAGGCCGATGTCTTTTTAACAAGAGGCCCCGAGGGCTTGTATCGCTCATGTGTTTCTTTTGTTACATGAAACTGTCATGTAGGTAACTTAAGACCGTATTTGGTAACTAGAACACAGGACATTTTAACATCTCTTAAATGGTTTTGAAGATACTGTTCGTTTAAAATTTGAAATTTAAATTTCAAAACTTTTAACCCACGTTGACCTTTGACTCCGGCTAGCACTTAAAGTTGAACTTTGACCGCATGGCCCCGCCCTCTGCCCTCTGCCCCCTGCCCCCTGCCCCCTGCTCCCAGGGGATCCAAACACACCACTTATTCAAAATTGAGTCCCCTTGCCCAAGGATGCTCAAGACTAAATTATGATAAAATCCCTCTATCGGTAGAAGAAGAATGGTTTTCCTCTATTTCCTCTATTGGGCCGTTCAGTACTACTAGCGTCTTAAAGGAAAATTGACGGACGGACAGACGGATGACAGACGAAGGACGATGGATGCTGTGGTATGGCATAAGCTCACCATGGTCCTTCGGACCGGGTGAGCTAAATATACCAATTTTATAAGTAGGGTGTGTTTTGTTTGGTCAGGACTATTTTTTATTGACAGAAACAAAGCCTGCGCTTATTACCCAGAGTCAGGTCGACAACATCAATTATTACCCAGAGTCAGGTGTGACAACATCAATTATTACCCAGAGTCAGGTCGACAACATCAATTATTACCCAGAGTCAGGTGTGACAACATCAATTATTACCCAGAGTCAGGTGTGACAACATCAATTATTACCCAGAGTCAGGTCGACAACATCAATTATTATTCAGAGTCAGCTGATCGACAACATCAATTAAAATTTAAGAATTAAATAGAAGACATTAATGGCAACAAACGCTTTCTTTTTCATGAAAAATTATACACTATGAAAATAAAAGGTATTGTTTACTTCATTCAGGCGGGGAAGAGATTTTGAAAATAGCCTGTAGCCTTTGCGGAAGATTGATTAATATATGGACATCGCCATTGACAGCGTTCATTATTCTGCACACATATGTTACTAAAACCGCGTCATCATTCAACCGCCGATCGGGCATGTATACATGTCGCTTATCCACGTGTTCCGCTCTCGATAAACACATCTTCTCCACAGGGACTTGATAATTTGTTACAGCTATATTTGGACCTAAAATTAAGTGTTCAGAGTAATTTTACACGTTTTATCGTTTTAGATCAACTTTCGATAAATTGCCTTCCCAATGACGATATATACGAGAAGGGAGGAAAACTTTCGATGTCGAAAAATTGACCACACCTAACTCTTTCATTAACAACCACATTTCTAGATCATATACAAAAACATGCCTAATATCAAAATTTAAAAAATACCATATTCAAAAAAGTGGCGAAAAACTTTGAAACTGATCATGAAATGGCGTGTGTTTTTGGAGGAAACAGAGTTCATGTCCGCGGAAGGATAATACATTTTACGTGCATATAGGAGGTTTTTAAAAGAAAAAATATCCATCTTTCTCACGGTAATAAGCATTTCCTCGAAGATCAACTAGAAATGTCCAACTATAGCTGTAACAAATTCTCAGGTCCCTGAGCCTGCGGATGTTGGACTAGTCTGGTGTCTTTGACGAAGGTTAATTGCACGATAGGGTAACGGTAAAATCAACGGGGTTTGAAGTTGGGTGTAGCTCCTCAGTAATCTTCAAAAGACCGGTATCAGCTCAGTGTTCCCGATTTCGTCATGACATATCCCTACGATACAGAGAATACTGTTTATATCTAGAGCGGAACCTTTGGATTTAGATGTTTAAAATGCTGTTGGCAACTATTTTTTACATCTGTGATCTTCAAAACAATTAAAGCAACGATCAATTTATGCAAACAAGCATACGCAATTGGCTAACACTGAGAGACAAACAACCTTGTCGATCTTTGAGGATTTTAACGTGTTTCACTCTCGCGACCTTCAGAGTTGTTTAAGGTAATCTAATGCAATCAAATTGATAGTGTGTTATCTAGAAGCAAGCCATTGGACAAGTGTTACAATTATTGGGACTGGCCAATTTGCCCTGCTCCTGAAGGAAGGCTCACATGTCAGCATCCAGATGAGACTGGTGTCCGAGTCATCACTCCAGAGGCACCAGAGGACGACCTACCGCCGAATCCAGGGGAAGGTAGCGGAGCTGTGGGACCAGTACGACCAGGATGCCATCTCCACCTCGGCGTTCCCGAAGAGGGTTGGGCACGTCTATTCCCCGAGAGCGACGGCAGAGCAGCAGTAGGGTATCATATAATGTGAACAGTTTTTACAGATTTGGACATTTATGGTTTTATAATTTAAAACATTGTATTCAATTTGGACAATTTTTATAGTGAAATTTCGGTAATAACTTCGGCAGACTAAATTCGTTTGGCTCTTACAGAGGGGGCCTCCACTTGGCAAGAGCTAGACAACAACAATGTATGCATTGTTGGCTGACACCCTCGATTTAAATTCACTAAACATAAATAACAATTATCTTATTGGAAATAAATTGAATGCTAGCTTAATTTAAAATCCAACTTGATAGCCCTATAACCCAGCAGGATACAGACTAAATATGATAGTCTAAAGCCTAGTTCTCTTAGTTACCCAGAAGAGGCAGTTTAAAGCTTTAACACATTTGAACACAAAAGCCAATCATCCTATCATGCCACTTTCCAAACATCATAACCTTGTGTCTCTGAGTTATTCCAAAGATGTCCCAAAATATCAGTCATTTGACCTCTTTGACCCAAACAACTTCATATAATTTCACCCCAAGCATGCTACAGGCCAAACCTATAGACCTCCTAATTACTCAGATGCCTTTTAAATGTGACCCATGTGACATTGACAGTGGGCCACAGTCATTCCTTTGAACAACTTGATAGACCTTCATCCTAGCATCCTACAGGGTGCAAACAGCATAACGCTACACCTGTTGGTTCCTCAGGCATCCTACAGCATGCAAACAGCATAACGCTACACCTGTTGGTTCCTCAGAACTACACCTGTTGGTTCCTCAGAACAAATTGTTCTTCAGAACAAGGGATGCAGCGCCTGGCATATCACCTCACTTGCCCTTTGAGCAGGTGAGCCACTAGTTTTACCTGATTTATACATGTTTCTAGAAGTGAAATATTTTGACAGACAATATATGTCACAGTAAAGCTGTAAATATCTCAAACACCTTACACTGTATCAGTGCCGTCCACTTTATCACTCTGCATGCACCAGTATATCAGTCTGCTCCCAGTAATCACAGCATTAGTATTAAAAGACAAAACAAAATGATATATTTAAGGGACTTTATTCTCTCTCAGCAGACTTGAACAGTTAACAAACACAAAATATATTTATGTATATATATCTATATTACATATAATCATTAAACAGAAACCTATCTACGTGAGATGTACAATGTATATACATGTATATTTATATAGGTATATAGATATGTTTTCACTTACAATTACCACAGAAAAGGCCCCATTGTTCTTAATGGAAGGGGAAGCAATTCAGTGTTGGCCGAAAACTAAAACTAGCACACATAAATAAATAGACATAAAATCAGGCACTCTGTGACACAGTGGGACCAATCAAGCCTCATTTTCCTCACGACTTTAGCTCAGACAAACTTTGATAGTGTACTTCAGTACAAAAAGGTCTCCAGGTGACGTAATTTTTTCCACATAGGATAATATATATCACAGAAACACCCCTTCTGAATTTTTAAATAAAAAAATAGTATGAAAAGAACCAATCACTTTGACTCTAAATTCCTTTTGTAACTTTAATGATAAATTTTCAAATGCAATATTTCTACACAATCTCTAAACAATATTTTAGAAAATTAATATCCTGATTTTGATATTTGATGTGGAATCTGTGACAGTGATACACTAAGGTCATGTTTATATGTTATACACTACTACATGTAATAGTTCTCTTTAACATTTATAAATTAACAATACAACTTGGGTACAAAATAAATATCTGAAGATGATTGTGTTTATATTTTACTATGATCAATTGCACTTTATTTGATTTGTAGCTATCGTACAACTCGTATGAAACACCTGTTCACAAACTTATCTCAGTTTTCTATGTTATAATGGATTTGTTCTCAAATTTCAGTTTCTGCAATAATTCTGATGACATTCTAGCCTCAGCCTTATAACTTGGCTTCAAATAACTGACAATGGATAAGAAAGTGTGCATTATACAAATGACTTTCAAATTTGTATAAAGCACAAGTCCGCCAATTTCATTTTAAAAAGTACTTAAGAAATACACCAATGGCACAGCTAGACCTTCTCATATAAAATGTGTTTGAACACATTTCTCTGAATATTTTCTTTTTCCATTTATTTGAATGACTGAATCTGTAAATTTTTCTTTAACACTTAATTCCAAAATGATAACTTATACCCTCCTTTGTAGCATAACACTTAGGCCTAGTCTCAGTTTCATTAACTTTCTTCAACTTACCGTTATTAGGAAATTTCTGACTATTTTTCTGTTGGAAAGCATGACCGAAGTTGAGGGAAATATCTTTTACCTAAGATTTCTCCATAACTCAAATAATGTGTTCCTATGCAGTAAAAACTAAGATAAGGAGCACTCAAAAAGCCTTGGCAATGTCTAATATCATCAGGATATACTGATCCCTTAAAATTGAGCAATGTTTTGATAATGACTAATTCTGCATTCTCATCTGCAGATGAACCAACCACGATGTATATGAGAACATGTCTTAATGACCAATGTTGAGTGCATTGTATTTATGTTGGAATGTAAAAGTCTATAGTATGTCTGATTGTATTTTAATAAAAGCAGCAGATATAGCGAGATTAAACACTGAAATATTCGGGATTCTGTTAACACAACTTATTACTTCTTATCAAACCAACTTTGGATAGTACATGTATATGATAATATTCAACGTTCTCCATCAAACTGACAATTATGCCAAAAAGTGACAAAAAATCATGTACATTGTAATAACCAACTTCATACCAATACATCAAACCTAATCTTTGGAAAATTTCAAGCTCAGAAGCAACAGATCTAAGGCCATCATATTTATATTTTCTTAGATCATCATACAAAATTTATATTTTTCCAGAACTCGTATTGATTTTTATAATGTTCTATTTTTACCCCCTCCCCCACATCTCATCCCTTACTAAAAAAAACATTTCTTTATTTCACAGAGAAATACAATATCATAATAACTTCAGCTTTCTATTGATGTGTTTAGGTGGTCTAATCTTAATTTTGAACCTTTATGGTGACTTATATCCTTAACACTTAAAAGTTTTTCAGGACTAAACAGTAATTTAGAGACTTTTCAGGATATTAACCATGATTGAAATGTCTTTTTAATCCAGTATGATCTACAATTACATGTACAGACAGTGTTTCTTCACTGACATTTTCGTTTAGAACATTCAATATCTACAGCTGTAAAAAATATATATTCAGACATTTTAACCCTTTCACCACTGTGGACCATAATGGACACATCCAGATCAAAGCTTGGTAGAGTTAACTAAAGCTACAGGGGTGAAAGGGTTAAAGAAAACTGGAATTTCTCATGTCAAATATGTTTTATGTTAATAAGTTGGTAAGGTTTACTCTCCTTTTACCTTCTATTAGTCAATTAAGTTTCAACTTATTTTACCTTCTAGTGGTCAGTTTATCTTTCATCTATGTATGTGAACAGCTTGCACTAATTCTTTGAGGAGTGGTATTTTGTAGAGTTGAAATAACATCATCAGATCTTACTGAACACAGTTATACCTCCATATCAATTTTAATCTATTTCTACTCTCTTCATTTTTTTTTCTCCTACTTTTTACTAATATTTTCTTCATGGTTCTACTTCTATTTTCCACAAAATCTTGCTAATATTGTAAAATACAAGCACAATACTTTCTATTATCTATCACAATTAACATAATAAAATTATTATTCTACAAAAACTGAACTAAAAAAATTGTTATACCGGTACATATATTTCTATTTGTAACCTCTATAAAAATCAACTATATATTTTGAGAGAAATTTGATAAATGTATTACTCTTATCTCTAAAGATACATTATATCTACAATGAAGCCTGCCTAATCCAACTTCTCGGTATTTCAACATCCGGAACAATCCAATATACAGGTCCATATTGATGTTATCCCATTTATAAAGTAAACAGAAAAATAAAACCTGTGTACTTGTATTCTGCATGACCTCCTGTCAAATATGACAACAAAATGGGGTGTCCCTCAAAATGTCTGTGTTGCTCAAAATGTCGGATTAGACAAGTTTCACTCCCATCCTGCCATTTATCAGAGGTAGTAAGGTAATGTTTCACCCCATGACTAACCTACATCACTGCATGTATTCCGTCTTTGCATATTGCAGAGTTATCTTCTCTTGGGAGCAGGGGTTGATTGTTACGTCATTGGTTTGTGTGAGAAAATTACGTCGTTTTCTCAAAAATTGAGGACGTTACTCTCACAAACAAGTGACGTAACAATCAATACCTGGTCCCAAGAGAAGATAACTCTGCAATACGCAAAGACGGAATACAGCTGTCATCAACCTTGTATGAAACAGAGGTTAAAAATATTTAAAATTGCATGAATTCTTTCAGATAATAATTAATTTGCCATTTAAATGTATGATAGAGCATGAGATATGTACACCAGTAAGGAGATATGTACTGTATTTTTAATCTGTGATAAGTACTTGGTAATAATCTAGCCCTGTAGTTTAACTCATTTTACATACTAATTTTTAATTAAAACTTATCAACTGTATTAACAGTAGCAAAACTAAATAGGACACCATCATCATTAAATTTTGTCACCTTAAGCATCCCTAATCTAACGAATGGATACTAGCACTCGCTTGTTTAAAGGGAATTTAACATAAACATTTTGAGGTTGGGGTGGTCGGGAGATCGTTGTTTAAGCTTATACTAAAGTATCTATGCCCACTTTATAATGCGTTACAGTCTGGAGTTATCAATAATAACCTTTGATATTGTAGAGAAATGTGGTGTGTGCTGTAACACACTGTCTCCACATGGAGTAGGGAACTGCGGTGTGTGCTGTAACACACTGTCTCCACATAGAGTAGAGAAATGTGGTGTGTGCTGTAACACACTGTCTTCATATGGAGTAGGGAACTGTGGTGTGTGCTGTAACACACTGTGTCCATATGGAGTAGGGAACTGTGGTGTGTGCTGTAACACACTGTCTCCACATGGAGTAGGGAAATGTGGTGTGTGCTGTAACACACTGTCTCCACATGGAGTAGAGAAATGTGGTGTGTGCTGTAACACACTGTCTCCATATGGAGTAGGGAACTGTGGTGTGTGTTGTAACACACTGTCTCCACATGGAGTAGGGAACTGTGGTGTGTGCTGTAACACACTGTGTCCATATGGAGTAGGGAACTGTGGTGTGTGCTGTAACACACTGTCTCCACATGGAGTAGGGAACTGCTCTCAGGTCCCAATATTGGTTTAAAGGTTTCACTACAATATTTACAGACAGTGGGGTCATCTGATCATAGTACATTTACAATTAACAGCAATTAATGAGCAAGATTATTTGATGTACCTAACAGCCAATTGTACAGTTATACACAGTTTTCATATGGCAATGATGACCACAGCAAATATCTCGGACAGGAGAAACTACATCCTTTCTCACAGCAAATTACATGTTACAAGAGACTTTCTTTCAAATTACAAGAGATTTACAATAGAAAACAGATCTTGGTGAACACAAGTCACGACCAGCTGATCAAAGACACAATGGTAAACAACAATGGTAGTGTATATAATGACATCTTCCACAGGGCTATGTATAACTCACTAGGACAAAGACTTCGTCATATGGGCAGTCAATGTTACGGTACTGTTATCATTACGTACAAGTATAACAATAAACTATCACAAGCACTGGAATGGCACACTTCAAATATAATCTTTGTAAAAATAACAGGACAGAGTAACCAAGATCACATAGTACTAAATGCACATACTACTAGTACAATAACAAGACATGATAACCAAGCTCAGGTAGTTTTAAGTCGTAACATACTTACCGTATTTATCCTGCAATAGGCCTAGGGGGCCAATACGAAGTCTGACTAAAAGTAGGGGGATGATGGGCTAATTACAGGACAATCAATAAGCTTTTTTGGCATTTCCATATTACATGACAATCAATAAGGCTTTTTGGGAATTTCAACTTAGCTGCAAAAAATCTGGAGGACTTAATTATTACCAGGTGTGGGCTTATTGCTGGATAAATACGATGATGGCAGTTAAATTGCAATCAAAATTTCTAAATTTTAATCATGTGGTATACATTAATAAATTCTTAACATACTGTAATATAAAACCTGATCAAACACTTTAACACGTAACATTTCAAACTCACAATCTTTATCACGTAATATTTCAAACTCACATAAAATTCAACATCAAACTTGATTCGTCCCTTAGAGTTCCAACAAAACCTTTCATTTCAGTGTGACCCCTGACTGGCAACACTTGAAATAGTAACCCACAGTATCTTATTTTAAATTTTGAAATCTCTAAATTTCTCTGCATATAGCAATTGTTTCAAATTCAATAAATTTGTTGCTTATAACCATCAAAATATGTTATTTTACACCATCTTTTTAACAAGCAGTGGACTCTGAACACTATAGACATTTTAAGATTTTGCCAGTTTCTCCACCATGAACAATTTGAAGGGGTAACATGTACGGTCCTATGAACCACCATATTTTACCAGTGACAAGCCCATGCCTGGTAATAAGTCTGTCCCTCTGGGGCCACTTTTTACCTATCTTTTTTTTTTGCACAGGTCCCTTGTGTTCATCACCAGTAGCATATGCTATGTGAAAGATGTCCATATAGAGATAATTAACTCATTCTCCCCTGAAATTTCATAATAAACTATTCAAACCGTGAATTGGAAGAGTTCAAATGTGTCTTCAGGAGTGAATGAGTTAAATAGATCAGCCAGCTATTTGTATATCAGCCTGTCAAGTAAACACTTCCATTTTCAAACACACATACTGTTTTTAAACAAAACGCCAATACAAATTGTATATTACTGAATAAAGCATTATCATTGATAACACATACATGTAAAGATGCACTAGTGCAGCTACCCAACTTAAAAACAAACAGCTTATTTTGTAAACAATCAATAAATATAAACTATCTTTATCTTAATATCACCCCTTTTCTGTCATTACTGAGGGAATTAATGATTACACTGACAATAAATATACCTTCCAAAGTTAACAACAGAAAAAGTTCTTGTGAACAGGATTTGTCGATAGGGCCTTGTCCTGTAACAGTTGACATGGCTGTAATAGATCAAACGGTCAAAATATGTACCCTGTCTTTCTATGAGGATCAAAGAGTCACCAATTGTTTTTTGCAAGTGTTACTTCCAGTAATTTATGCTGGGGTGATAAAATTGTACAATATGGCAGATTGTGCTTTGTCAATGTTTAAGTTTTTCACCGGATGTACAGTACAACGAAATCGTTTTCTTTCAACCTTATACAAAACTGTCATGATTGGTCTGTATGCATCACCCATACACAGAACAGATCAACGGGCAAACTTTAGTCTTCTACAAACAACCGTCTAAGACATAACGGTATCATCTGTTTCAACAGTGTTGGGATAGTATATATCTTCAAATAGAAAAAAAAGATAATAATTACACAGCAAAACAACACTTAAACAAATTAATACAATAATGATAAACATTTCAAAGTTGAACATAACCTTGTAAAATTGGAAAATATAATTATGACATCAATAAAAATAGCATCATAACAAAGTGACAAAACAGAAATGCACTACAGTTCTGTATAATATCTGTATATATTCAACAGCAGGGCACTAAAAAAAAACAGAATATGAAAATGGAAGGAAATGTCTAAGGGCGTGTAGATTTTGAAGACATATTATGGAAATCAGAAAACAATCAGACTTGTAACCACAATTTCCAAATTATCTCCCTTTCACCACAACTCTATGAAATGGAGGCAGGGTTCTAGCTATGTGCATGTACCTAAAGAAAACCTCAGCAAAATGTTAGCAGGCAGCAGTAGTGTGCTGAAGAATAAACACACACCCATATTACCATATTACCAGCTCGGCCAAATATCTTGGTTTAAAGAAAAAACGTCAACCTCGGAAAAAAAAGTAAGACTGTCGCCTGAAATAATGATTACATTGAAACACATGAAATGCCAAAAGATGATAAAAATATGGCTGGAGTAAAATGCATGCCTTATCATGCTAAACCGGTAATTATACAAGATATATTTTGTATAATGACTAAAATGCAGGTAACCTAAGGAGAGTTAAGGAAATGTTGGTTTGTTTGTGTTTTATGTCCTATTAACAGCTATAGTAATTTAAGGACGAGCCAGGTTTTGGTAGTGGAGAAAAGCCAGGGTACCCGGGGTAAAAACCACCGATCTATGCACGTGGCCAGGTAACCTGGCGACTGCCCCACATAGGCCTTGAACCCATGACCCAGTGGTGAAAGGCTTGTGATCATAGAAGGTCAGACAACTTAACCATTTGGCCACCTTAGGAAAAGAACATTACAGGTGAGCTGAAGAAGTAAAGACAAGGTAAAGGGTAGGAGAAATGAAGTAATGGTACATAAAGATGAATTAAAGGTAAGTAATTATAAAGATAGGTCAAGTTGAAGGACAACTAACAATACAAGTAAAGTTGAATAATGACTAAAATACAAGTAAATGTGTAGCAGGTAGAGTGACATGGGACGGCTGACAGGATGTACATGTAAGGGGAGATAATAAGCTACATACAAATGTGAGAAGACTAATACAAAGTAATGCAACAAGTTATTGACTAGCATGTAGACTTAAAGGATTACATTTTGAGAACGACGGACAATTAATTAATCGGGAAAACTTGATTATGGCAAGCCATTTAAGCTGTTTACCAGGTCTGTGCTTGTTGCTGCCAGCATATTGCATTCAAGCGGGGCAGCACTAATTCCAAAATGGCCGATAAAATGACTTTCCATAACTATTGTAACATATCGGAAGTATTTTCTTTATCACTTTACAGAAATAGTAAGGGTATGTTCCTACATAAATGTTTCATTTCCCCAAAATACTTCAAAATAAGACAACTTTTAACTTCTTACACTATTCTATTACACTGTCATATTATGTTACTCAGCTAGCATACTATTCTCACGTTTTACTGTGACGCCACTGTGGGCCATCACATCAGAAACAAGTTCACCTCTAATAAATATGTGGGACTCATCTCCCTTTAATTTAGATCTAATACATATGAGGACAAAACACTAAGTACAATCATATAAAAAGTAATCGGAAATTTTAAGAGGACTATTCTGTCAAAAACTAGAACACATTGAAAGTCAATTGTTATCTATAAGTAGTAGCTATACCTGATGTTCAAATCAACAGATGTTTGATCAACACAATATGCTGAAATAAGATGTTGGGTACATCGGTATAGTACAAGTAGGGACAGAGATGTGGTTGAAGGAGGAAATACTGTCTAGTCACAAGCTAGTCACAATCTTAGGGCCAAGCAACAAGTTCTGTTTAGTGTCACTTGACTGTGTATGCTGAACACATGTGTACAGATATGGTATGTAGTTCAATATACCACAAGGGACTGTTGATGACATCATTTCTTGATGTCAAGATATTATTACATCAATATCAATATACAAGAGATCCTAGAAGGATCTTGCCACCCACCACAAAAGCCTCTTTATCAGATCTACAATAGATGACCTTTGACCCTCTTTGCTCTTCAACTTCCATTCAGGTACTATTAACAAGTCCCATATTGGAAATCCTAAACTGGAACCTTGTAATGTCAGAAAATATGTAATTATGGCAAATGTTACAGTATAAACATTTGTAATTCTTACATTATTAGAGGTGCTGTCAATAAGGGATAGATTCTAATTAGGGCATTTTTAACAAGGGGAACATGCATATAAAATTTGAGAAAGATCCCTCCAGTTCTGTCTGAGACACAGTGATAACAAGAACTGTTTCAGGATGGACAATTGACCAAGGACGACAGGCGATTTGATTAGCCCACCATCTGATGATGAAATAAAGAAGTGTCATTTTTATCCTTCTAAATAAAATGTGTTACATTCATATTTGAAAAGAGGAAAAAGAATCGTACAATAAAAGCCTTAAAATCATCAAATGAAGGAAAAACAACATTTCTTCTTAAAAACAGAAAATAAATGCCAAATGTACTTCTACAATGATAATTTAACAGTACACAGGTTCGTGGATGGATATTTCATAAATATTCAAACTAAATTTTACCTAATATTAAAGTAAGTATATTGATATTTCTATAACATTTATCATTAATCTATAAATATATATAATAATGCTTACACAAGCTAAACTCACAAACACACCTCATAGATGTCTATTAATTAAAATTGAAAAAAAAAATCACATTGATGTATACCGGGTTTAATACATGTTTTATTATTTTTTCTTCAAAAATATAAACCAATCTTTCTGAGGATTTCTGCATGAGAAACATTTAAGCAGATTTTCTGTGAGAATAAAACAAATTTTGAAGACAATAAATGCAGATGATGAACAAACATTTGGTCATAACATTTCTTAGAATCAAAATCAAAATTCATAAACACATTTTGTAATTGATGAAAGAAATATTGCTATAAATAATTAGTATTATGACTTATAAGGCAATTTATTGAGATTATGAATTTCTTATCAATTGGGATGACGACCACCCTTTATAGCTACATTGTAGCTGACCCAAACTGCTCAGGAATAAATACATTATGAAAATCACACAAAATCTTCCCAACTGAATACTTCTAGATACAGGTGAAGCTGATGTATATATTATACATATGTTTCCTCTCTTGATACTGGTCGTGCAAAATTTTGTAGATTTTTGTGGACAATATCTCCATGATTGATCTTAATTTCGGTGTCCCATCATGATCACTTCATCCCTGTAGAGTCTCTTCTAATTCTTTTCTTACATTTCAATGCAATGTATCATTATGCCTTTTCACTTTTATTGAGAAGAATTCTGTGCATCTTTTCATATCCCTGCTGTCTCTATGAAGACATTCTTCTGATCTTTACGAGGACATCCTTATGTGCTAGAATTTGGTCTTTGCTAAGGAAGGAACAGACAGGTAAGGCCAGAAGCCCATCCAAAACTGGAAATAAAAGGAACAAAACCATCAAAATAGTAACCAGTATCATTGGTTTGTCATTACAGAGAAAGCTCAATACTCCCATCCTACAGTTTCAAGGAGTTTCACTTCCTCACATTCTCTGTACCCCTGGAATATGTCACGACAAAATGGAACGCTCTGTACACATAACCTTGTGGATAATACAAGTTGACAAGATGGACCCTTTAATGTTAATAAAAAAAACTGCATGTATGGTAAGAGTAAAATTGACTGACGTGGAAGTCTGGTGTCACTCCTGACATAGATATTATCCTAGCAAATGGTCACGTCTTTACTTAAGTGAAACAAATCAAATAACTGATCACATGCCTTCTATTTTGTCATGACATATTCCAGGAGTGCACGGAACATAGGAGAGGGCAACACGTCAGACAACTTCCTAATCTTATAGACAATACAAACCATACAATTTCGGGAAGAAATTAACATATCTTTTCCCTAAACACTAACTGGATCGTGAGACAGTTGGATTAACTCATTCACTCCTGAAGACACATTTCAGCTCATACAAATCAAAGGTTGGAACAGTTCATTATGAAAATTCAGGGGTGAATGAGTTAATGGTGGCTGAATTGCCAAGGCTTAATTGTATAACCGATACAACATCTTAAAGCTTTAAAATTTCTACTTAGATAAACATACTGGGTACACTGTTTTCAAGCAGAAAATTCTTAATCATAAGTATCATCTCTATCATCCCAACCCATAAACCAACCAACCATGGCCAGTACAATCTTTGATTCACTTCGGTGACTTCGGTGAAGAGGCACTGTATTTGTTCAAACTGTATTCATATCACAGATACTCACATGAATTTCTGGGTTTTTGTTCAAATAGAGGTATCTTGTGTGTGCACTGAAACCAAAACAAAAAAAACAATTCAGAATAAGAGTAACGCAGTTGCAAACCAATAAACACCTGTCGGGTGCCATGCAGAATTCAGTTTCTATTCAGACTCGGCGACATGCTCAAATGTATTAAAATATTGAAAATATACTGTAACAAGTAAAAGCTACATTTAAAGTGTATTACTCTGTAAAGTTGAATCGTTTATTTGATGTGTTTATATAGAAAAAAATACTTTTCCTTAAATTCACTAGTCATATAGTAATTATATAATTAGAAGGCACGGTAGTCTAGTGGTAGGACGCCAGGCTTGTGACCAAAGGGTTGGTTGTTCAAGTCATGGCACGGCACTGCATTGTATCTTTGAGCAAGATACACTATACTCTGCTTGTTCCAGTCTACTCATCTGTAAATGATTATGTGGTTGGGTAGTGCTAGAATTGTAGAATGCTAGCCGGAGTGATTATTGGCTAATTACTTTTTTAAAAAACCTCAAGATTCATGCAACTGTATATTCTCAAGATCATTATATCTGCACACTTTAACAACAGGGGAAAGGACCATGCTGCCCCATCAGACCCATATCAATTAATGATAGAACTTAACAGTAGCATACTGAAGCAGTACAGTAACTATGGTAAACTAACAAAGATCTTAAGACAAACCCAACCTGAAGAAGACAGACAGGTATGTTCCTGTCCCTGCTAGTAAGTGCCACCATGCATGAAGCTCTGTAAAGGGAGATAATACTTGTGGCATCACATCTGAACGCACAATTCTGCAAGAAAATAATCACAGTATATTTAGAGCGCTGTAAAGGGAGATAATAATAGAGGAATCAAATCTGACCCTACAACTCTCGAAACATAGCCACAGTCATCTTCAAAAGCGAGTGTTCCCCTTTTGATATACTTATCTTCTCTACACCCTTAGAAAATGCCATGACAAAATTGAAGGCTCTTTAAACAACACCTTGCACATGATACAAGTTGCCTAGTCTGAATTGTCTTGATCAAAAGATTCATACAGCAGGGTAACGGTACAATCAGCAGGAATTGAGTGTAGCTCCTCTGTTATCTTCAAGGACAGGTATCAGCCTAGCCATTGGTCAGGCTTTTATCCCGGAAAACAATCAGATCGATAACACAAAGCCTTCGATTTTGTCTCGACATATTCAAAAGGTGCAGGAAAGATATTTATACTGTGAGCAGAACCGTTGGATTTCAAATATGACACACAGTTTATTATGAGCATGGTAAAAGGATAGCTATGTGAATCACATCTAGTCACTCTGACAAATATTCCTAATACTGAATAAAAGGAAAGTTTTGCCAAGTTAAACTTTCTCCCTTCCCCAGAATAATCTATATTGCCCAGTGTTATTTTTGCCCTTCACATTTGATTACTATGCATATTATGTAGTTTGCTGATTGCTGGAATGATAAAGTGCCCTTATTGTGGCGGGCAAAAACAGGAGAGATAAAAATATACTGAAAGCATTTGACACAATAGATTTGAATTTCATATTTAGGAATTGAGTTTTGAGCAATCATTTATAAGGAAAAAAACTCAATACAGATTTAAATGGAAATTATAATTGGCTGACAGAAATTTACATTCTACCACCTGGTATCAAGAATTGCCACTGTACTCTAGCTACAAAGTGACTTGGATCAAAAACATTGAAACTACCAAAGTTAAGGATAAATCTGTTAAAATTGCACAACTACACTAGACAATAAATTACAAAGACATAAGAGTGTAGCTACTGAATAGTAGGAGAATTCTGGGAAGTATCAGGTTTAAGGAGTTTCCACCCTTCGTAATACACTTGTTTTTCTTTACATATTTTCGTGTCGTCATTTCCGTATTGCGTATCGGGCATTCCATTACCGTGGTGTAAATTATAGTAACACCAGGTAAACAATAGTACACGTGCGTGACGATGATATGTCAACACCCGATATCGAGACTTAACTTGGAATTGTGTAATCACACGTACTTCAGAAATAAAGCTTATGATACAAAAACATCAATTAACTCACGGGAAAACACTGACATACGATCAGACGACTTCCAAGAAGGTCGTACATGAGGCGCATGGAATGCAGACTGATGTGTTTTGTTTACCGACCTCATGATCACCTGTACGTATCATGTGCTAACAGTAGTTCACAAGCTCTTGCATTGGTCGCTATGACTTTTGTTGTCGAGCAAGTTACGCTCTGTCAGATAAATCGGTTCACAAATGCAATTACAATAACTCTGTTAAAAAGTGGTTTGTAAAATATCTAGATCCCTATAAAATGCAAGTGCATGTACGTGCATGTAATAACGGCATACCATGCGATAGCCTATGGTTACATATGTACCTGACATGTTAATATACCATGCGTAAGCAGGCTATGGAATGATGTCCAAAGTGTACATGATTGAGAGTAATTTTGTTCCATAAAAGAACAGTAAATTGACAATTAAATCTAGTAATTTAAATTACTTCTGTCATTTTTGGTTGGTAAAGAAACTAAGTGTCATTGTATAAATTCTATCCCTCTGCAAAAAGTTCCAATTTTTTTCAAGGTAGAAAACTCTCATTAGGATCAAAATTATTGTAAAATGTAAAAATAAATTAATTATAAAGACTTTGTGTGTATTTGGTTCAATTTTTCACTCTTTTTGCATGAAACTATGTGTCCTATTTGCTTTTAGCTTGTATTTAGTAACTTTTATCCATACAATTTCAATAAAAAACGCTTTTTGTAACATGTTGTAGATATTTTATGATAAATAAAATATTTGTAGGGTTGATTAGCAATGTTTCTTTTCATTATCTTATTGTTGTTATAGTTTTGAACAATGCCACACGCTCAAAAAATGTAAAAGTGTTGAATTTGACAAACATTCAATATTTCGGTATTTTTTACCAAAAAATCCCCAGTTTATCGGAATGCTTAGATTTTCATAAAATCATCTCTACATAGTGACATAACCATTATGTGAAACTTTCATTGAATTCTGCTGGCTAATTGCAAAAGGGTGGAGCCTCCTTAAAATTGAATCAGGTGTTAAAAAAACAAACATATCTTCATATAATCACAAACATGAACTTACCTTAGCTGACCACACATGTGTTGATCGAGCAGCCAGACGATAACCCCTGCGACATATGTACTCAGTGAGGCAATGTAGAGTGTTCTACTATGTCTCAATGTCCTGAGGAAAAAACCAGTAGTACATGCATAACATTGATGTCATTGCAAGGTGTTAGGGATAATTTACAGTTTATAACTATTTTTTTGTCAAACAGGAGGCCCAGAGGGCCTGTATTGCCCACCTGGGTAGGTAGGTACTGTATGTACATATGAAAGATCAGAAATATCCATCCAGTATTTCTGGAGATATAGAGAGAACAAACTTCAAATGTCAAAATCCAAGATGACAGCCTGGTGGCCATCTTGTTTTAATGAATACACCAAATAGTAACAGGCACTACTAGACAACTTGATGAAGACAAAATTGGGATAAAATCCTGTAATCCCTATGATAGAAGAAGGATTTCAAAGGTTTTACCTCCTAGGGGGGCCACACCCACTGCACATACCAAATTGAGTCTACTTGTCAAAAAGATGCTCCAGACCAAATTGGGATCAAATCCCTTAATCCTTATGGTAGGAGAAGAATTTTAAAGGTATGAACTCTATTTCCTCTATTAAGCCCTGCCTCTCTGATCCCAGTTTTTTTTTTAAACTCATCGTTTATACAAAATTGAGTCCCCTTGGCCCAGGGATGCTCCAGACTAAATTAGGATAAAATCCCTTAATCCTTACAGTAGAGAAGGATTTTTAAAGTTTTCTGTTTCTTTCCCCCTATATTTGGCCCGCTTCTCTACCCCAGGGGGGCCATACCCACCGTTTATACAAAATTTAGTACCCCTTGGCCCAGGGATGCTCCAGACTTAATCAGGATAAAATTCCTTTATCCCTACGGTAGAAGAATGATTTTAAAGTTTTTACCTCTATTACCTCTATTGGGCCCCACTTCTCTGCCCCAAAGGGGGCCACACCCATCGTTATACAAATTTGAGAGCTTTTGGCCAAAGGATGCTCCAGGCTAAATTTAGTCAAAATCTACTGGGCCGTTCAGGACTAGTAGGGTTTTAAAGGAAAAGTTTAAGGACGGACGGATGACGGACGCTGGGTTATGGTCATTTCGGACAAGGTGAGATAAATCACATTACTTACAGTATCATATGAAACCATGTTAACATTTTTGGCTTTACAGTGAAACGATGCATCATTAAGTAAACAGCTTAAACAGTTATTATCAATAAACCAGGCCTTATCATGACAAATATCTTATCTTTGAGTACCTCACCCTGTAGCATAGGGGCTACATAATGATGAGATATCTGTCATGATGAGGCCCTTACAGAGAGGAGGGACTCAAAAACGAAATATCTGTCATGATGAGGCCCCTACAGGGTAGAGGGACACACAGAAAAGATATCTGTCATGATGAGGCCCCTACAGGGTAGATGGACTCAAAGACGAGATATCTGTCATGATGAGGCCCCTACAGGGTAGATGGACCCAAAAACGAAATATCTGTCATGATGAGGCCCCTACAACGTAGATGGACTCAAAAACGAAATATCTGTTATGATGAGGCCCCTACAGGGTAGATGGCCTCATAGATGAGATATCTGTCATGATGAGGCCCCTACACGGTAGAGGGACACAAAGAAAAGATATCTGTCATGCTGAGGCCCTTACAGGGTAGATGGACTCAAAGACGAGATATCTGTCATGATGAGGCCCCTACAGGGTAGAGGGACACAAAGAAAAGATATCTGTCATGATGAGGCCCTTACAGGGTAGATGGACTCAAAGACGAGATATCTGTCATGATGAGGCCCCTACAGGGTAGATGGACTCAAAAAACGAAATATCTGTCATGATGAGGCCCCTACAGGGTAGATGGACTCATAGATGAGATATCTGTCATGATGAGGCCCCTACAGGGTAGATGGACTCAAAGACGAAACATCTGTCATGATGAGGCTCCTACCGCAAAGAGGGACACCAAGACGAGATATCTGTAATGATGAGGCTCCTACAGCAAAGAGAGACACAAAGACGAGATATCTGTCATGATGAAGCCCCTACAGGGTAGATGGGCTCAAAAAACGAAATATCTGTCATGCTGAGGCCCCTACAAGGTAGATGGTCTCAAAAACGAAATATCTGACATGATCAGGCCCCTACAGGGTAGAGGGACTCAAAGACGAAATATCTGTCATGATGAGGCCCCTACAGGGTAGATGGACACAAAGACGAGATATCTGTCATGATGAGGCTCCTACAGCAAAGAGGGACACAAAGACGAGATATCTGTCATGATGAGGCCCCTGCAGGGAAGAGGGACACAAAGACGAGATATCTGTCATGATGAGGCCCCTACCTACATAATTATTCTGATACTTAAACTTACATAATAATACTGATACTTATACTTACATAATAATACTGTTACTTATACTTACATAATAATACTGTTACTTATACTTACATAATAATACTGATAGTTATGACCACCATAGATATCACCATTATAGCATAACATGCCTGAAACAAACATATATCAATATGTGTATATCTCATTTCTGTATTGAACATTTTTTTGCTACCCAGTATAAAAAAATTGTCAACTCAATTGATTTCAAAATTTCTAAAGTTTACAAAACTTTGCATACATGTACGTATTCTAAAAACAATTGTCAACTCAATTCATTCGAAATTTCTTATGTTTACAAAACTTTGCATACATGTACTCTATGTATTGAACAATTTGTCTACAGGCATTGAAAACTGGACCCTGACTTCAACAGACTTTTACTTACCTGGAAGAACAGAACATGCTTGGTTGATACATATATCTGGAAAAAAGAAGCAGATTTCATCAGTTATAAGATATAAGTCTTCAAAATCACATTGTTACAGGACACACAAACACAGCTAATGTTATGTTCTCGTATTGTTAAATATTCCTAATGTTTTTTCCCTATAAATATCCTGTTTCAGCTATGGATATACCTCCTGGTATATGAAATTAAACACTTTTAATCATTCCATCTTGCTGGCTCATTAGGAAGAATAAATAATGACTTAGATAAGGAATTTTGCTCATCCTAAAAGTTATTTTTTTTATCTTTTTCATTTACAAGGCAAAATTAATTTGTTTAATTAATCTATCAAAGTTTCTTTACATTACAATCTTAATTGTAATAAGAACAGCAACTTGAGATATTTGGAGAGATTGAAAAACACCAGTACACAATTTTTAATAAGGAACGATCCCTTTTGTTAAGAATGATAATAAATTAATAAATGTTATTACTGCATGTACCAGTGTTATAGGCTATGTGTTTCCCTCAAGGACCC
>NW_018403342.1:113217-139020 GCF_002113885.1 Mizuhopecten yessoensis | reverse complement strand
CACACACACACACTCACACACACACACACACACACACACTCCCCCCCAATCTTCAAAGTAGAATGATAACTGTGACTACCAATACACTACTGTAAAAAGTGGTCATTTTACATGTGGACATTTTTGCACTGGTAATGATTCTGAAATCTTATTTATCTATCATCTATATAATATACATAAATAAACATTCATGTGCAGATATTGTTGCACTTATTTACTCAAGGGAAAAATGCAAACATTTCCATATCGTGAAAACGTTCACTTTTACAGTAGGCCAGTGCCTGTTTGTGCCATATCAAATTTGTAATCATGAAAATAAATTGTGTAACAAAACCAACCAAAATAACAAAGCAATGACAATTTTCAAAAATATGTATGAGTTAATATATTCACTTTGCTATAGATACCAATTTAAGATTGAATGATGGAGGAAAATACATAAAATGTTACCATAGTATTATATATTAGTTTATTAAGTGTCCTACAAGCTTCACCTTCGATCATGATTTCATTATAAATATAAATATAAAAACATAAACACTTACCACTGTTATAACTAAAGATAAAAGTATAAAAAATATCTGTAGAGGTCGATTTTGATGATTTTCTGGGCTAGTGGTCTCAAGTCTGAAAACAAAAACCCATAAATATTGTAAGTTACATATAATTATATAAATGTATATTTTATAATAAATAATGGAATGGTCCAGAAGTCTGTACTATTCTGTTACCCTTCTGTGTGGATTGAGCCAGAGCACTTGGCTGGGCAGGTTCATGTCTAGGGATTTGAACCCAGGCCATCTTGATGAAAGGCGTGTGCGCTATCCACTTTGCCATCTGACTACACTTTACAGTAATCACTAAAGTGCTTCACATTTTAAGTACATGTATATAACATATATAAATAAAACCAACAGCAAATATCACACATCCTTCTCCGACATTGCAAGATGCTGAATCATGAGTCTTTGTATGGATTAACAATAAATGTCCGCTGTTTGTGACACCTGATAGAGGCAAACTGTGGTATTGTTTATATACTATCAAGTTGCCTGCATTTGCACAGGTTTATCTCCAATGACGTCGAAAACTTCTACAGATTGTAATATAGTTTGGCATCAGATTCCAGAAAACAAATTAAAGATATGATTGTACCAAACCAATTCTTTAGCTTAATGAGTGGGTAACAACTGACTATTTCAACAAAAAATGTTTTCAAGCAATAAAATCAGCGTAAATTAAATCCTTTTCATGCTGTATGTCTTGAAAACAAACTTTATTTCTAAGGTAAGTTTTAACAGGTCAACATCAACATGTATCTGGGTAAGAGTCTGGCACAAGTTGCCTACATCAACATGAGTACAATGTAGAACCAGTATCTCATTAAAGCATCACTGAGGGTATTTCTATTCAAGATATAATTGAGTGAGTGAGCTATTCACGACTCAATCCAATTTGTACTTACTGGCAGTACAGTACGAAACAGGAGCTGTATATCATTGGTAATTCATCCAGCAGCTGAAACACAATACACCAAGTACTGTTAGGACCTACTCATATACACAAAGTACTGTTAGGACCTACTCATATACAAACAACTGTTATGGTTTACTCATACACATTAACCTCTGCATTAAACAGTTACAATTCTACAAGTTACTCATATAACAAGAGGACTTTGGCACCCACCATCAAAATATTGTTACAATAGATCTACAAAAGATGATCTTTTACCTTCTTTACTTATCATTTTCCTTACATGTACTTAATTTAGTTTACTATTACCAAGTTCCATGTTGGAAATCGTAAACGGGAACCTTAAACCTTGTAATGTCATTTCCCATTATGACAAATGCTGTTGTAAGAATTGCATAACTATATATGCAAAATGCAAGTGCTGTCAATAATGTATGAATTCTCATAAGGGCCTGGGGTATTTTTAACAAGGGAACCAAGCGGAACATACATATACAAAAGCTATTGGAGTTCAACAGCATAGCTAGCCTATTGGTGATATATGTTGTAAGATAGCAAATATCAATAGAAACAAATGTACAGTAACACCTCGATATGATGCGTGTCATTTCATTTGCCACCTCACTTACCGCCAACATATTTTCAGGTCCCTTTATTATGTTTTTATTAAGAATTCCTTATACGTTTCCCTCAACTTATTGCCAAACCCCTTTATAATGCCAACATTTCTTTGAACAAATGATGGCAACATAACAAGGTTTTGCTGTACCTTAATGTGTAAGAAAGAAAAGATGAGCAGCCAATGTGAAATAGTCATGTATTTGTAGTAGAGTGGTTTAATTCTAATTTTATTAAAAAATATATGAAACGTTGATGTTGTGTTGTTTTATATACATGTTTACAAAATAACTTGCCCAAAAACTTAAACCTCAAGCTTGCTCCAAAACGTTAACCAAGTCCAATTAAGTTGTTTTTGGCCCTTAAAATATGAAAATATTGTCAAGCACATTATTTACACTCGATATAAATGCTTTAACCTTATAATAGACAACTGTGTATTGAGTGTGATGATCCAACACTGTCTGGAAAAAACTTGCCCAAAAACTTAAACCTCAGAAGGACGCCGACGCTGATGCCAGGGTGACTACATTAGCCCTCCCTATTCACAGAATAGGGGAGCTAAAAATAGTGATAACAAAGTTGAACTGTCAAAATTCAAGATGGATGTCTGGTGCCCATCTTGGTTTCTGATCAGTCTCAAATTTCAATATGCTTAACTTTAAATATGGACCATGGAGAACCTCTGTGTAAAATGAAAGATCCCTCCAGTACTTTCTGATAAATATCACTAACAAGATTTGTTTAAGGATGGTTAGAATGATGGAAGCACAGTGGACTACAGACGAAGGATGGTTTTAATTGCTCACATCTAATGATGGCATGCAAAATTTTTAGTGTAATAATTTACTGAAACACATATACAAACTACTGTTAGGGTAGTGTTGGGAGCAGTGGTCCTAGTAACAGTCTTCAACTGTTACTATAAACTAAAATACATAATTATACGAACTAATTTATTACAATTTGCTTAATCAATTGGAGTAACTTTGTGACTTAAATAACACAAGGTGACTGACAATAGCTATATAGTTGTATAGCCAACACTGTTATATACATTTTTGGAACAAATTTTGTAGCTTTTCTGTAAAGCTGTAAAGTATTCTCTTTACATATGAAAATACAAGGGAGATAATTTGTCTAGAAATCCTCAAGATAATTAATACTGCATCAAATAGATCGGCACAGTTTCTTCTCTCACTTACTATGAAGAGGGTAAGCTTAAATGCATGACTAGATATTTTTCTACAAGAACATTTCGAAATTTGATGACTAAAAAACATAAAGGATTATAATCAAACAGTGGTACAGATCAGTGCATATGTATTTACCTGCATACTGTACAGTAAGGTCATGTGGAAACACCAGGAACCGAACCCCACACCTGTAATCACGACAAAGACAAATATAACTCCTAACTGACAGTTTTGATTTACAACTTTGCTGTAACCATGACACTGATAAATACAGCTCACACCTTTAATGCTATAATGAAACTGTTGAATACAACTGAAAAATCAAGATTGTAAGTTTTTCATTAACCCTTAAGGTCATCAATGAATTTATTCTGAGTGAAATGATATGCAATATTGGCTTCTCTCAGAATTCCTTGTAGTTATATTTTTAACATTTTAAATTGAAATACACAAGACTATAATACTGCATCATGAAGCTGATCATGGTACTTAAAGCACTTGATGGAATAGTCAATGCTTATGTAATAGGTCGAAGATGTTGATAAATATAACTGGCCACTATCCAAGGTTCAATGGTTAGACACTTCAGTGATAGATGACAGTGCAACAAATACACAAATGTAGGTAATTATACCGTGAAAGTGTTTCTGATAAAGGTGGCTGTGGTTTTGTGGTAATGCACAGGAAATGGCCAACATTTACAAAAAACATACTTCAAGTATGTCAGGTCTATAAATACAACATATCTAGACTTTTACAATTGAGAAAACAATTATTAGAGATAATCTATAATAAAAATAATTGTTTTCTCAACTTTTACAATCGAGAAAACAATTATTATCATTATAGATAATCTATAATAATTGTGTTCTCGATTGTAAAAGTCCAGATATGTTGTATTTATAGACCTGTCTTCTTGAAGTATGTTTTTTGGAAATGTACAAGAAACTGATCATGTCACTCAGCTGATATTTTGTGACATAATCTTGGATTCTACCTTCAAATTAAATTTCAAGTAGATGTCAGTAACATTAAGGTGCAATAATAATAATACATGCAACATATCTACGGCCAACCTTGGTAACACAAGTTTAAAGGTGTCTTTGTATATATGAGACGGAATCGTTGCCGACCTGGGAAGTGCTCATTTACACACAAGATTCAGTACACAAAAGAGATTCGTGGCCGTCCTGGGACATACTTACTTGTGACACCGACGTGGCACCATTTGTAGCGGCTCTCATGATTCTGTATGACAGCAATGGCTAGCACAGCAAACGTTGGGATGATGAAGATGAAATTGCTTATTGTATTCCCTGGAAAAAACAAGGAAAAACATATACAACTCCTAAGCATTTCACTAATAACAGTCACACTTTGTGACAATCCACCATCTCAAGAGGTACCTCTGGGTATTCACTTTCAAAATTTGGCATATTCCAATGCAAAAAGACACACAGACAGACTGACTCGATCTTACTGATGGCAGGAGTAGTTTACACCCCTATATTCCCTGCTGCTGGTAGGTCGTAGGTGGTAGGTCGCCCGGACAGAGAATTAGGAACACTGAATGCATACTTTGTAACAGACTTTTATGTTGGTGAGACAATTCTTTGCCAGATGAGACACAAACATTACTTTGTTACAAACAAGAAATTGCAAGAGAAACATTCATTAAGTAACCAGATTTTGCCATACAAGGCTTATTAAACCTATTAAGTACAATAGGGCACACTACATACAACATTTCTAAACAAAATCTGTTAGAGTAACTATAAACCTGATATTTGTCAAAAATATAATTGGTCTCAGATATTTCCTAAGTTCAGATATGGGTCCATGACTACAAAAGGCATTAATATGCATTACAAGGTAATTCATATGAAAATTGTTTATACATAAATATACATTTATCTCATATATATATAAAATTATATGATGTTATTCTTTAATGATTTTCCATTTTATTTTAGAAATTTTATGAAACAGCTGTTTAGCTGTCATTTCGACAACGCTCTTTTAGTCTGAAAGGAAAACTTCAAGATGAGTTTCATAAATCTCATATCAAAAGAAAATGAAACCAAAACCAATTGATCACATTACCAAGAATGTATGGTAGTATACCTTATATGTAAATATTCCTAAAAGTCACGGGTGTACAGTTCCACTAACCTGACACTCTGGAGTACTAGATTCAATTTCATGTCGAGGGTAATACATTTTGCAAATATTTACTCTACATGAAAATATATGTCTGGCTTAAAATACCCTAGTAAGAATTTTTCAAAATTTGCCTGCAGGCTATAGTTCTTAAGAGACTTATAGAAACAAATATCATATTTACTGTCTTTGGTGCAATGTCATATGGCCAAGATTATTTTCTTAACATGGACATCCCAGTCAGGTTATATAATTATATATACAGTAACACGAAGTACCGCAATGCACACAAAATTAAATATGACATGTGTGTACTGCACTGTGTAATTATATTGGTATGTTTGTGTACTGTGTAAGGGGTAAAAAATTAAACAGCCTCTTGTTTAATGTTTATATTAAATATAGTTTAATCCATAAACATTGACAGAAATAATCTCCTTCTAACTAAGCAGATTTAAATAAAAAAGAATAAGTTATTTATCATTGACCAAAATAACTGAGACTAAAGTAATTCAAGATTACTGATAATCTCACGCCAAAGTACACACAGTAAGTGTGATCAAACCAGTGATAATTACTATACAGGGGAAACTTACATACTAAAACATGCATTACAGATACAGTTAAAAGGAACCAAAAAGTTGAACTTCTCTTAATCTGGCAGTATTTATAAACCCTCTTTATCAGGCAGTGGTTCTTTTTACAATTAGTATTGTTGTTTGGAACCAAGACTTCAACATGACATTCCACCCCATATAATGTTAGCTAGCTAGGAGTAGTGCGTGATTCCTGCAACCTAATATTAACTATGGGTGGTTGGGTGTTGCAGTTCATAGCGCACTAATGTCTTTCACAAAGGCGTACAGAGATTGATTCCCTGATTGGACGTGAAAATGTATGGGTCACCTGCCCGACCAAGTGGGTTTCTCCAGGTACTCCAGATTCCTCCCACATCAAGACCTCCCTACGCACATTATCACCTGGGCCAACAGAGTAATTAATATAAGTTGTACAAACTTGTTTCATAGTTGTTTTTAAATAAATTAAGTTAATATATGTATCTTTGTTTTAATGTTAGCTAGGAGTAATGCATGATTCCACCCAATCTAATTTCACTTAAGCAAACTTTAAAGAGTATTTTTTTACCTCTCTGGATCATAAACCTTTAGAAATACAGTACTTATCTCATGCAATGAAAAGATAGCACCAGCTCTTGCAGATTGTTTGAGTGCTTATAAAAAATACCATGCTGCCATATAGTTACCAATCTACTAAAACATTATTTGGAATTCTTCACAAATGGGCTTAAAACAATCTTAATTCGTCAGTAATCATGAGTTGCTTACAGTTTAGAAACTCTATATGGTGAACTATCAAGGGGCTGTGAACACCACCTACAGGACCTTGATAACTACCTACTGTATGGTGTAATATGACCAACATGATGATCTTGATATGTGTACTAGTATACGTAAGGTGTAACAATGATTGATTCTTCCTGTAACAATAAATATGCAGGTTCGAAAAAAGGTTTGCTTTAACCCACTTCATGTTAGTGTAAGAGATGCCTCTAATACACACCACTTGGCCCCCTCCCTGCAGAATTTGGGAGATGTCTTCGGCTTATACAATGTATTATGGAACACTAGATAAACCAAAATGAAACTAGTGCCCCCATTACAACATTTGGGCCGACTCTCTTTTCTTTCTGTCCTATCACAACCTACTCTTTCTTTTTGATGTGAGAGTCTGTACCATATATATTTATAAACACCTTTCTGCGCATGTCCCTAGATTTTGCAAGGAAGATAAACCAAACACAAAACTAAACGGCCAACCAATACAGACAAGTACAATATCTAGACTGAATTCGACCTTGACAGGCATTGTATTACTGCCTTCATTGATAACATTGTAGCCATTTAACATAAACAACTGACTTGGGCCTTGACATGAGTTGTAACTGTGACTTCAGTCATTGAACATAAACACCTGACTTGGGCCTTGACATGTCTTGTAACTGTGACTACAGTCATTGAACATAAACAACTAACTTGGGCCTTGACATGTCTTGTAACTGTGACTTTAGTCTTTGAACATACACAACTGACTTGGGCCTTGACATGCGTTGTAACTGTGACTACAGTCATTGAACATAAACAACTAACGTGGGCCTTGACATGTCTTGTAACTGTGACTACAGTCTTTGAACATAAACAACTAACTTGGGCCTTGACATGTCTTGTAACTGTGACTACAGTCTTTGAACATAAACAACTAACTTGGGCCTTGACATGTCTTGTAACTGCGACTACAGTCATTGAACATAAACAACTAACTTGGGCCTTGACATGTCTTGTAACTGTGACTACAGTCATTGAACATAAACAACTGACTTCGGCCTTGACATGTGTGGTAACTGCCTCTTTAGTCATTGAACATAAACAACTGACTTGAGCCTTGACATGCGTTGTAACTGTGACTTTAGTCTTTGAACATAAACAACTGTCTTCGGCCTTGACATGAGTTGTAACTGTGACTTTAGTCTTTGAACATAAACAACTGACTTGGGCCTTGGCATGTCTTGTAACTGTGACTTTAGTCTCTGAACATAAACAACTGACTTCGGCCTTGACATTAGTTGTAACTGTGACTTCAGTCATTGAACATAAACAACTGACTTCAGCCTTGACATGCGTTGTAACTGTGACTTCAGTCATTGAACATAACCACCTGACTTGGGCCTTGACATGTCTTGTAACTGTGACTTTAGTCATTGAACATAAACAACTGACTTCGCCCTTGACATGTGTTGTAACTGCGACTTCAGTCATTGAACATAAACACCTGACTTGGTCCTTGACATGTCTTGTAACTGTGACTACAGTCTTTGAACATAAACAACTAACTTGGGCCTTGACATGTCTTGTAACTGCGACTACAGTCATTGAACATAAACAACTGACTTTCGTCTTGACATGCGTTGTAACTGTGACTTCAGTCATTGAACATAACCACCTGACTTGGGCCTTGACATGTCTTGTAACTGCGACTACAGTCATTGAACATAAACAACTGACTTCAGCCTTGACATGCGTTGTAACTGTGACTACAGTCATTGAACATAAACAACTGACTTTCGTCTTGACATGCGTTGTAACTGTGACTTCAGTCATTGAACATAAACACCTGACTTCGGCCTTGACATGAGTTGTAACTGTGACTTTAGTCTTTGAACATACACAACTGACTTGGGCCTTGACATGCGTTGTAAATGTGACTTCAGTCATTGAACATAAACAACTGACTTTCGTCTTGACATGCGTTGTAACTGTGACTTCAGTCATTGAACATAAACAACTGACTTGTGCCTTGACATATCTTGTAACTGTGACTTCAGTCATTGAACATAAACAACTGACTTTCGTCTTGACATGCGTTGTAACTGTGACTTCAGTCATTGAACATAAACAACTGACTTCGGCCTTGACATGAGTTGTAACTGTGACTTCAGTCTTTGAACATAAACAACTGACTTCGGCCTTGACATGTCTTGTAATTGTGACTTTAGTCTTTGAACATAAACAACTGACTTGGGCCTTGACATGCGTTGTAAATGTGACTTCAGTCATTGAACATAAACAACTGACTTGGGCCTTGACGTGTGTTGTAACTGCGACTTCAGTCATTGAACATAAACAACTGACTTCGGCCTTGACATGTCTTGTAATTGTGACTTTAGTCTTTGAACATAAACAACTGACTTCGGCCTTGACATGCGTTGGAACTGTGACTTCAGTCATTGAACATAAACAACTGACTTGGGCCTTGACGTGTGTTGTAACTGCGACTTCAGTCATTGAACATAAACAACTGACTTCGGCCTTGACATGCGCTGTAACTATGACTTCAGTCATTACATTGTAGCCATTTAACATAAACAATAGCAAACACATGTTTTAAGAACAGTAAACATAGTACAGGATGGCGCTATACACACATTAAAACCTATAAGAATTTTATGACATACTTAAAAGTAATCTTTATAGTTATGACACTTGAATATTTCTCATATCCAGCATTTTAACTCAGATTAAAAAAAGGCCTTTACAAACTACTGTGATAGAATATTTTGTTAGAAATGTTGATGTCTTTTTAATGTAACCTACAAACAATGCAAAGGTCATGTGTGAAGTTGTCGTTGCTGAAATTCTATTATTGTACCATCCATTACTATCCATCGAAAGCTGTATCTTACCCATAGCATACCAAATACATATACAACTGTACTTGAAAAACTTATATATCTACACAATCTACTAATTGATTGTTTTGTTAAAGTTACCTTTAACAACTCAGCTTGAATAGATGAAATACCTGTGCAGGTTTGGGGAAGGATTAGCCTGCTGTATAACGAGAGGAGACTAACACGTACCAACTGCCGAATCGAGGCAAGTTTCTTCCAAGGTTTTTATAAGTGACATCGAAAAAACAAAGAATGTACCTGCTGTCTATCCCACTACATGTGTATCGTAACGGTGACTTATGTGGAGGCCCTCCATTATTGTAAAGGTGACTTATGTGGGGGCCCCTCCATTATCGTAAAGGTAACTTATGTGGGGGCACCTCCAGTATCGGAAAGGTGACTTATGTGGGGGTACCTCCAGTATCGGAAAGGTGACTTATGTGGGGGGCCCTCCATTATTGTAAAGGTGACTTATGTGGAGGCCATCCATTATTGTAAAGGCGACTTATGTGGAGGCCATCCATTATTGTAAAGGTGAATTATGTGGAGGCCATCCATTATTGTAAAGGTGACTTATGTGGAGGCCCTCCATTATCGTAAAGGTGACTTATGTGGGGGCCCTCCATTATCTTAAAAGTGACTTATGTGGAGGCCCTCCATTATCGTAAAGGTGACTTATGTAGGGGCCCTCCATTATCTTAAAAGTGACTTATGTGGAGGCCCTCCATTATCGTAAAGGTGACTTATGTAGGGGCCCTCCATTATCTTAAAAGTGACTTATGTGGAGGCCCTCCATTATCGTAAAGGTGACTTATGTAGGGGCCCTCCATTATCTTAAAAGTGACTTATGTGGAGGCCCTCCATTATCGTAAAGGTGACTTATGTAGGGGCCCTCCATTATCTTAAAAGTGACTTATGTGGAGGCCCTCCATTATCGTAAAGGTGACTTATGTAGGGGCCCTCCATTATCTTAAAAGTGACTTATGTGGAGGTCCTCCATAATCTTAAAAGTGACTTATGTGGAGGTCCTCCATAATCGTAAAGGTGACTTATGTGGAGGTCCTCCATAATCGTAAAGGTGACTTATGTGGAGGCCCTCCATAATCGTAAAGGTGACTTATGTGGAGGTCCTCCATAATCTTAAAAGTGACTTATGTGGAGGTCCTCCATAATCGTAAAGGTGACTTATGTGGAGGTCCTCCATAATCGTAAAGGTGACTTATGTGGAGGCCCTCCATAATCGTAAAGGTGACTTATGTGGAGGTCCTCCATAATCTTAAAAGTGACTTATGTGGAGGTCCTCCATAATCGTAAAGGTGACTTATGTGGAGGTCCTCCATAATCTTAAAAGTGACTTATGTGGAGGTCCTCCATAATCGTAAAGGTGACTTATGTGGAGGTCCTCCATAATCTTAAAAGTGACTTATGTGGAGGTCCTCCATAATCGTAAAGGTGACTTATGTGGGGGCCCCTCCAGTATCGTAAAGGTGACTTATGTGGGGGCCCCCCAGTATCGGAAAGGTGATTTGTGTGGGGGCCCCTCCAGTATCGGAGAGGTGACTTATGTGGGGGCCCCTCCAGTATTGTAAAGGTGACTTATGTGGGGGGCCCTCCAGTATCGTAAACGTGACTTATGTGGGGACCTTCCAGTATTCGGGGGGTTTTCTCATGTGTCTTCTACGTATACTTCTAAATGGAAGAGACCAAAATTCCAGATCTGCTGCCCCCGTTGCAACACTCGAGATCTTTTTCGCTTCATATCTTTCCTGTCAAACTTTCTTTCTTATCTATTTCCACTCAATTCGGCGGTGTCTCCCTAGGACTAGTCCCCATATGACCCTGGCTGTTGTGTCTTTCTAGGACTAGTCCCCATATGACCCTGGCTGTTGTGCCTCCCTAGGCCTAGTCCCCATATGACCCTGGCTGTTGTGGCTCCCTAGGACTAGTCCTCATATGACCCTGGCTGTTGTTTCTCCCTAGGACTAGTCCTCATATGACCCTGGCTGTTTTGTCTTCTTAGGACTAGTCCTCATATGACCCTGGCTGTTGTTTCTCCCTAGGACTAGTCCTCATATGACCCTGGCTGGTGTGTCTCCCTAGGACTAGTCCTCATATGACCCTGTCTGTTGTCTCCCTAGGACTAGTCCTCATATGACCCTGACTGTTGTCTCCCTAGGACTAGTCCTCATATGACCCTTGCTGTTGTGTCTCCCTAGGACTAGTCCTCATATGACCTTGGCTGTTGTGTCTCCCTAGGACTAGTCCTCATATGTCCCGTGTTGTTGTCTCCCTAGGACTAGTCCTCATATGACCCTTGCTGTTGTGTCTCCCTAGGACTAGTCCTCATATGACCGTGGCTGTTGTGTCTCCCTAGGACTAGGCCCCATATGACCCTGGCTGGTGTGTCTCCCTAGTACTAGTCCTCATATGACCCTGGCTGTTGTGTCTTCCTAGGACTAGTCCCAATATGACCCTGGCTGTTGTGTCTCCCTAGGACTAGTCCTCATCTGACCCTGGCTGTTGTGTCTCCCTAGGACTAGTCATCATATGACCCTGGCTGTTGTGTCTCCCTAGGACAAGTCCTCATATGACCTTGGCTGTTTTGTCTCCCTAGGACTAGTCCTCATATGACCCTGGCTGTTTTGTCTTCTTAGGACTAGTCCTCATATGACCCTGGCTGTTGTGCCTCCCTAGGACTAGTCCTCATATGACCCTGGCTGGTGTGTCTCCCTAGGACTAGGCCTCATATGACCCTGGCTGTTGTGTCTTCTTAGGACTAGTCCTCATATGACCCTGGCTGTTGTGTCCCCCTAGGACTAGTCCCCATATGACCCTGGCTGGTGAGTCTCCCTAGGACTAGTCCTCATATGACCCTGGCTGTTGTGCCTCCCTAGGACTAGTCCTCATATGACCCTGGCTGTTGTCTCCCTAGGACTAGTCCTCATATGACCCTGTCTGTTGTCTCCCTAGGACTAGTCCTCATATGACCCTTGCTGTTGTGTCTCCCTAGGACTAGTCCTCATATGACCGTGGCTGTTGTGTCTCCCTAGGACTAGGCCCCATATGACCCTGGCTGGTGTGTCTCCCTAGTACTAGTCCTCATATGACCCTGGCTGTTGTGTCTCCCTAGGACTAGGCCTCATATGACCCTGGCTGTTGTGTCTTCTTAGGACTAGTCCTCATATGACCCTGGCTGTTGTCTCCCTAGGACTAGTCATCATATGACCTTGGCTGTTGTGTCTCCCTAGGACTAGTCCTCATCTGACCCTGGCTGTTGTGTCTCCCTAGGACTAGTCCTCATATGACCCTGGCTGTTGTCTCCCTAGGACTAGTCCTCATATGACCCTGGCTGTTGTGAGGACATTGGACTCCAAACAAACAAAAACAAAATATTGAAATAAAGAATCCTTCCGGAAGATGGATATGCCTGAGGGTTCGAGAACTGAAGTAAAAAGTATCACTCCCAAGGACCGATATTGGGCCTGAGGGAGGTATTCTATATTTCAGCTATATATATATCTGCCCTTTCTTGTTGATACATAACATAAGAATAACCAAGAGTAATCAAGTTTTTTTGGAACTCACACCCCAAAAATACCTGTATACATAAATGTCCTTTATGAAGATGTGGTCTGGAACCATTTTTTTGTTAAAAGATTTGTGTTTTCAGGTTCATATAATAATTCTTATATAGCAGCTGAACATCTGTGTTAACATACCACCAATAAACACAGGACACAGGACACAGATTACTGTGTGTCACTCAATGGTGCACTGACACTAACGATGCAAGGGGAACTTAAATCTCTAAAATGTCACAAGCTTTAACATACTTCCTGTAACATGTAATCTACAGGCAGTTGTGAAATATTTACGGTATAGACTGTGTTTCTATGTATTCATTTTGTGGTTTAAACAGCCAAATTATCATTCATATCAAAAACTCTTCATGATCAAGTCCTTTGGACGACTGGTTAACAAAATCCTTATGTACTGTACAAGTATTAAACGGTTATGTATTGCATATTACAAAAGAAACTAATGTGATAAAATAACAAAAGTAATATTTTTTCATTGACAAATAAATGTTGCTTATAAAGTTAATTGCAGAAGAAAAGAGTAAAAAAATGGAGAAAAAGAAAAGAAAAAAGAAAAGAAAAAAGAAAAGAAAAAAGAAAAGAACAAAATATTTTAAAAGAAATAAATATTACTTCTGTTATTTTGTCGTGAATCATGTTGTACTAGTAAGCCAACAGCTGACTGATGACAGGTGAACACAATTACACAAAATGAAATATTTACAATTTAAGATACAGTTGTTACTGCATATAGAGAAGCATTATGGAAATGTTACTAGTGAAACTATAAAAAAAATATCTGATGCACAACCTGGAGAAAACCTGGGAATTATTATCTGAAAATCTAATATTTTTTGAAAATTCCTACTTTTTTCCTTACAGTGTTATTGCTAGGATTTGGAATTGAGGTTGAAACAGCACCTAGTTTACTTGTGTCTAATAAACTTTGGTGAGGTATTTAAATCTGTAATTGATTCTTGCTGTGAATGAAAAACAAAAATAAATCTCTCACAAAATCTAAAAGTACAAACAGATGCAAGCTGAAACTTTTCAGGAGGAATATTCAGTATTTTTTTAAAGTATGTAATTTGTTTTTCTTCACCAAATATAGATTTAAAGGTGGTAATGGGCCTTATAACTTTATAAGATTTAAAGTCCTAGTCCCTTTATGATAAAAGGTGTACTGAGACCTATATCATAAGTGTATATCTACCTCCTTGTGAAGATTTGTTTTGAAGAATGATAATACAGTCTTCTTGTTGAGCTATAACAACTCTGGCTCTAATTCTCTAAATAAACCAGTCCTTGTTTAACTCATTCACCCCTGAAAGCACATTTGAACTCTTCCAATTCAAAGGTTGGAATAGTTCATTACCAGGTATGAAATTTCAGGGGTGAACTATCATGAGTTAATACAATAATCTTTAAAATCTAAACATAACTTTCATCACATGAATAAATATTCAGAACTACAGGTACAGATTCAATGTAGATACAACAAAATACATATACAACTTTCTATTTTATTTCTTGATGTACTGCATTTATAGTTGGACCGGCCCACCACCCTTAACTGACCAGACTGAGTAAAGGTCACTGGTGGCTGGTACAAAGGAGGACCAAACTAAAAACCATGTTTTTTCTTTTCTTTAATCATCTCATTATAAATTACCCCCATCCCCTGCCCAAATTTATTCCAATTATGGTTATTTAAGGATGTGCCAGGTTTTGTTGGTGGACCCCGGACTGAAGCTGGAGTACCTGAGATTAAACCACCAACCTGCAGTCAATACCTGTCGACTGCCCCATATAGGCATCAAACAAGCTACCCAGCGGTGGAGGGCTAGTAAATAATGAGTGAAAAATAAAAGGTTAGGAACAAAATGTTAAGGTCACATATCATATACCCTTGCAGGATTCTTGAAATGGATATCGGTTTATGTGGAAATAACATGAACATTGCTTCAAAACCATATGTTTTGTGGTAATACAGAGGTAAGGGAATTTATATTGATTTACATGTACGATGCAATGTTCAATGAGCATTATGAGCTGGTACATTCAAGCATGCAAACTTACCAGCAGTCATGTTTATATACAAACTGTACATGTCTCCAAGCTATTTTTCAAAATACAAAATGCAAAAATATGCAGTACACATACTGTACTATACATATAAGTAATTGTTTCTGCTTAAACTAATTGAATATGCAAATGAAAATTTTTAAGCAATTTAATTATAATTACCAAACCGTAAAACATCTGATACATGGCATAATGTGTATGCACACGTAAATACTACATATATACATGTATGTAGGCTACCTTTATATTACAGATTCATGACTTATGAGTGTCAATCAGATAAGATTTAAGAAATTTAAACACTTAAGTTATACTAAAGATTATTTTTTCTGGATACTGAAATAATTTCCAGAAATGAAAATGAGAACAAAATGGACACAGATGGATGGATGGACACCTTGATTACTATAGGGTACCAGTTGTGCATTTTATATGAATTTCCATTTCATTTAGAATTTATGAAACAAGTTGTTACAAGTTTTTTTTATTTACGTGAGGTTCCAGATCTGAAAGAGGAAACCAATAAGGAATAATTTCATAAAACTCATCTGATGTACATGTGGAAACGAATGAAATATTTTTTATTTCCTTATTCGGAACATTTGTGACTAATTGCAAAACAAAAACAAGAGGCCCATGGGCCCTAACAGTCACCTGAGTCCTACAGTATTTATTTTTGTTGTTGAAATAATATGAAGTGGAGATTATAAATGATGTCACCAATCCCTACCAATTTGAGTTAAGTATAACGTTAAGTTAAGTTTGTTAGGACCATGAGTTGATTATTCCTAGACCAAGTTTCGGTTAAATCATACTATTAGAAATTTATTTTAAGTTTGAAATAGTTTTATTTTTTCAAAATGGCGGTCGTGGTGGCCATATTGGATTTTTGATCGACCCGGAAAAAAAAGAACACTTTGCCAGGACCATGAGATGATCATTCCTTCTAGGTTTCAGTAAAATCCGCCAGGTAGAACTTGATTTTAAGTTTAAAAGAGTTTTTCAAAATGGCGGCCATATTGGATTTCCGATCAACCAGAAAAATAACAACACATTGTCAGGACCGTAAGTCAAATATTCCTACCAAGTTTCAGTTAAATCAGCGTAGGAGACCTGGACTTTTAGATTGAAATAGTTGTTTTCAAAATAACGACCCTGGCAGCCATATTGTATTTCTGATCGATCCAAAAAATAACAACACTTGGTCAGGGAGATGTCAGTAACATTCCCATGAAGTATCAATGAAATCCCTTCGACAATATTTCAGCTTATGTTGAAATGTAAAATGTTAACTGACAACGGACGAAGACGGATAGCAATAGGTCACTTGAGCTAAAGCTAATGACCCTCTTGATGTACGTACTGTCTCTGGTTTTCAATGCAATGTTACCATGCCATGATGTCATGCTCAATGTCTTAATTTTGATATTACATTAGGTGATAACGTTAGCACATAAAAAGAAAGTTGGACTTCCACTGAAGTTGGAAATTAATATAAGGTATACCTTTGAAATATTTCGAAACGACCCTGCAATATTTTGAATTTAAAAAATTGATAATGAGGTGACATATGTGGACACAAATGAAGAATATACACACACTTGGCTAGCCTGAGTTTCCTTGAGCTCTGGCCCCCGACATCTGACTTAGACAATTTGAAAGATGCTCACCCCCAGATATCTACCGTATCTGTCATAATGTGTAAGTCTGGTGTCAGGGCCAGAGGTATTCCGAGTTTCCTCTGGCCCTGACAACAGATTTCGACATTCTGCCAGATAGATTTCTGGTGAGGGCACAGGCATCTATCTGTCAGAATGTCTAAGTTTGGTGTCAGGGCCAGAGTTAGTCCGAGTTTCCTCTGGCCCTGACACCAGATTTCGACATTCTGACAGATAGATGTCTGGTGATCAGGGCACAGAATAGCATGCACAATTCTATCTGTCAAAATGTCTAAGTCACAGTAACGTAAGTAAACGTTTTTCACCCATACATTGTATGTAACAGCAACTGTTGTATGGTATATACACTCTACACTGAGTGAGAACATATTGTTCTTTTTTCATACATATACTTTGTGTATGTATGGGGTTTAATTAAGTCCTCACACATGTAAGGTCATCATATAAAATGAAGCATCGTAAAAATAGTCTGCGTTAACTATTTTTTTCCTTGGAGTAGATTTGAAGAGGATGTATTGATTGTCCACGCTTCTAGTATAAACATATTTTTTATAATCCCTTATCAGTCAAATCAGTCTGTTGTTATGACAATGCAGTAGGGCTTCGTAATTCACGCCACGTGTTGGTGAGTGAAAAAACAACAACACGGTCCGTCGATCGCGACTGCAAATCATTTCAATTAGTAGAGCTATTGTTAACGGGTAATCACAGAGATAGTGTTAGCTAATTACTGCATCGTAATTTGAAATAAATATCGCCAAACCACGGACTTAGATAATCTAATTCCGTGGCCAAACTGAACTGTGACATGACCTGGTTTGAAGTGACGTAACCCAAGCCGCCATTATGAGCCCTTCTCACTGATCGTAATTATGATCAATAAAAGGTATCTAATTATGTCTTTCACCAGGAGATATGCACCAGCGGTTACTAAACATCGAATTACTTATTAATCGATATGTTTTTGTAAGCAAGTAAATGTTTTATGTAAAATATTGCTAAAATGAATTGATGTATGCCGATATGCGCACACATGTGTGTCATTTGTGATCAGATAATTTAAAGAAAACAAGCAACAAAATACACATTTTACGTAGTTTCTTCTTGGTTTAAAATATCATTTTACATCGATGAAAAAAAAATCATAGAAATATATTTCAAAAAAATATATTCAAAGATCGATTTTCGGAGCATGATCAATTTTTTTCCAGATTTTTTGGGTGCGCAAAATATTTTCAGCCTCAAAAAGTACCTGCGCAAATTACACAGGTGCGCAAATTACATGGGTTTTTACGGTAGGAAGATAGGTGTCTGCATGCATGGTGAGGTACGACTAAAACGACAGTGTTATGTGTTTGTATGTATTTACTATGTAACATACATTATTGTATCTTACCAATAAGCTGTAAAACTTACGGAATAAACTAAACATGAACTTGGGTATGAAAGTGGGAAAAGAAAAGACATAAGTCTTGCTGTGGGGGCAGCAGATCAGTTTTGGTTTCTCAGTGTTCCCGGCATAAAATTAAGACAAAGAGAAAACTCCAACATTAGATGCCCCTTATGATAGTGCAGTGGGACATGTATAGCAGGGCAGCAGCTACACTGTATGTGGAATTAAGTGATAGTTTTTAAATCTATTCCAGCAAATTATAAATTGTTAATTCTAGATTGATAGCTAAGTGTGAGATTGGAAATGATCAGACAAATTCCAGTTAGTATACATTTGTATATGTCAGAATGTTTGCTTAGGTATAACGTTTGATCCCTGAAGTGAAACATCATCGATGTACACAGGCACGTACATGTATATATTTCCATTTGCTCTGCATTGCCACCATATAACCTTACCAAACAAAATAAAAAGTTATCAGATCATGATTCTCACACAATTCCCATTGGTGTAGTGATCTGAAGAACATGTTCCTGATGTTGTGACTAAATGATGTCGTTTTGATTGACGTCACCATATTTAGTGTATTATTGACGTCACGAAAAAATTGTCGTCTGCTAGAAGATAACACATCAACGCAAATAAATCTTCATTCCACAAACATGATAACTCTTGGATTCTTCACAAACGCAATATTTTCTCGTTGCAATTTCAATTGCTAAATTCATCTTTCATTTCCAGGCCAAATCATCACATCAATAACAATACACATTTCTTGTGGCTACCGGATTAAAAACCCCAATTGATCAATGTAACTTGCAACAATTTATGTAGTTATGTTGTATAAAAGGTGAATATCCTCACAGTGGAGTAAATTGATTAAATTGTTGAAATTGAATTGATGATTTTGTGTTTATTTCCACAAACTATATTTTTTGCCGTGAACAGTGGTCGCGTGTACTCGTGACGTCACAAGAACAGGTCGCATTGACAGACAGCGCCAAATTTCACATTGAAATGTGACAACAGGTTGGAAATATAAGAAAAACTTAAATTAAAAACGAAAATATAAATATTAAACTGCCTTCTTTAGGTTATTGTCCCATAATTTTCACAAGATTGCAAACAAATTATTCGTAACGTGCTAACACGCGTTATTCATTTTGTCTGCAATCTTGTGAGAATTTTAGGACAATACCTTTCCAAAGAAGGTAGTTTAATGCTTAAATAACCATACTTCATATATCGACACAAGCATTAGTTCCACTGGTGATCAGTAAGCTAGTGCAAAACTCTAACAAAGGCATTCAAATAATGTTTTACATTAAGTGATTGGAAAAACCTTCGGTAAAATCATATTTTTTTTCTTATCTTAATTATCCCTTAAGAAAACCAACAGGTATGGGAATATGTAATTTGTATTTAGTTGTCACAAATAGTCACTGGTATACTTGGGTTTTTTATAGCCAACAGGGCCAGACAACTCCGTCATGTGGACTTGTGAATGAACTCACAGCTTAAAGCTGTATGCATTGAATATCATTTTACATTTTTTGAAAGACAATGAATGACTCTACTGAATTCATTTAACAGTACATGTACGATAAACTAACAAGAGTGAAAATATATAAGGTAAACATGAAAACAACCATCACAATAACCATATCAATCTTCTCACATTAGAGGTCGCTGATCGGCTATTCTCATTATCAGATATAATTATGTTGACTGTGATGACTACAGTGCTTGTCAACAGTATCTCACAGTGTTAAACCTCTAACATTATTAAAGTAAAACTAATGTTACTTTTTTCTCCTTACATTTAACTTTCAGAAAACCTTAATCATGAATTTTGACTCAAGATTCCAACTATAATGGAAAGTACAAAGTGTAATGGGTGTCAATCAACCAGTTATAGATAAGCTTGTAGTCAACCACTGTGACTGGAAAGCAATTTATAACATAATTAGTTAAAACACCAGTAACGAAGTAACTTAAGTTTTAGTCACTGATTGTACAGTTAGTGGGTACATTTAGTGGGTACAGTTAGTGGGTACAGTTAGTGGGTATGGAGTAAGTGGGTACAGTTAGTGGGTATGTAGTTAGTGGTACAGTTAGTGGGTACAGTTAGTGGGTATGGAGTAAGTGGGTACAGTTAGTGTTACAGTTAGTGGTACAGTTAGTTGGTACAGTAATTAGTGGGTACAGTTAGTGGCCGTACACAATATTCCCACACTCTCTGATGGCTTATATAATACAGGTATCTTTTGAGAACTGACTCTATCTCTGCTGTTTCTGCACACACACTTAACAGGTACTCCGATCCTTATCTAATAGCCTGCATTGTTTGCATACCGTAATCATATCCGGCATAATCATATCTGATATGAAATAGCTGACCATGCATCCAGCGGGCTCTTGGCTATATATAGTGTTACAGGAGTACACATATCCTTGGTCATGGGTTATTGTATAAGGATTATGTATGCTCCTGGGTTGACCATTCCATAATCCCCTGGAGCCACATATGGGTCATGTAACATTCTAACTTCCTGATGTGTTAAGATCATGGTTTATGGTATATTAGTATTAAGTAATTCACTGAGCCTGATACAAGGACATATAACTATTATTAGTTTGCTTCAGGTACCATATTTTCTGTCACACTTAATTATGATCATTGGGGATCTGGCGTGCCCCTATCATCCACCTAGAACCTTATCAGAGATTCATACACACTGTGTACATACCAGATTCCAGGTCAGTCAAGTTGATCAATAATCAACAAACGTTTGGTTTTGTTTGTTTTAGTGCAAATATCACTGTACAACACAACACCATAATGAAACTTTATTTGATAAATGATGCCACAATTAAAGCATTGTGATGTCATTCTTCAACCAATGGAAAGGTGTCCTGCTTTTATAACATATATTTATTTCCAACACTTTCTCTTCTGTTTATTACACTTGATGGCAGCTGGTGGTGACACACAATTATAAAGCCTAACATATTATTAGAGACTATAGATTAGCTGACATTTTGTATGATTTCTAGGCTTCGAAAATAATAGCAGACTGATATAAACGTGATGACCTGGAGTAGACCGAATTTTCAAGACCAAGATCATGGTAGCCTGGATTAATATACATGGCATGTATACTATACTATAGCTATAGCTATGAGTGATTCTATAGCTGACAATAAAAGGTGTCTACAAAATTAACTTTTCAAAATATTGTCTTTCCTTTCCATGAAAACCTCATCCAGTACTAGTTGTCTCCAATCTTCAAGTTCAAAAATTTAAAGTAAGTACATAAGTATAAGTCCCATAAAGCCCAGTTTTCTCTGGCCCTTACACCAGAATTAGACATGGTGACATATAGATGTCTGGTGTTACATGTAGGGCCAGACTTATAGACATGGCATATAGATGTCCCACACCAGACATTTATATATGTCAAAATGTCTAACATATAGATGTCCCAAACCAGACATTTATATGTCAACATGTCTATCATATAGATGTACCACACCAGACATCTATATGTCAAAATGTCTAACATATAGATGTCCCACACCAGACATCTATATGTCAAAATGTCCAACATATAGATGTCCCACACCAGACATTTACATATGTCAAAATGTCTAACATATAGATGTCCCAAACCAGACATTTATATGTCAACATGTCTATCATATAGATGTACCACACCAGACATCTATATGTCAAAATGTCTAACATATAGATGTCCCACACCAGACATCTATATGTCAAAATGTCCAACATATAGATGTCCCACACCAGACATTTACATATGTCAAAATGTCTAACATATAGATGTCCCAAACCAGACATTTATATGTCAACATGTCTATCATATAGATGTACCACACCAGACATCTATATGTCAAAATGTCTAACATATAGATGTCCCACACCAGACATCTATATGTCAAAATGTCCAACATATAGATGTCCCACACCAGACATCTATATGTCAAAATGTCTAACATATAGATGTCCCACACCAGACATATGTATGTCAACATGTCTATAAACATATAGATGTCCTACACCAGACATCTACCTGGTATATGTCAAAATGTCTAAGTCTGGTGTTAGGGCCAGAGGAAACTTGGGCTTATGTCCCATATACCTACCATACAACCACACAAAGTTTAAACAGATGTACCTACATTTGTATACCTAATACACATGGTGATAGAAGCGCATTGTGTTCCCCTTTAACCTTAATGTTAACGTTAATTAAGTGTGAGAATTTTATACACAAAACTGTTTTGTTTTTAACTGATGCATAGTTATCTCAGGGGTCACATTTTATTTAACCCCTTAAAATGGTAAATTATGTGTAGATTTGACCTTGAAGGGTGTTAGCTTTACACCAAATTACAATTAATGACCAATCATCACAAAATAAAGTTCTGTAACGCTAGACTAATACCTCAGATAGTATAACATCTTAATCTTATTTAAACAAGTTAATTCATTTTGGTGTGTGACTCAAATACAAAAGCTTACCGGTAGTCTACATGCCAAGATGAGACAAATAAACTCCAAACTACTGGCAATGAATAGCAGGTGATTAGTTTTGAATCTGTGTGTCATGCTATGTGCATGTGTTTACATTTGTCTTGTCATTTTGTCAGGATATTGTGTTTGTTTTTAGCCATAATAAATTTAAGACACCCATCATCTCTGCATAAGTGTTGTCAAAATTACTTTATCATGGTTAAAGTGGAGAACGCCCAAAAAACTGAACAACTTCATTTCTTTTGCTTTTGTAATCCCATATACAGGAAGGTGAAAACATGAACACATTATTTGTTTGTTAATTAAGTAGTGATATTAAGGATTTCTGTCCCATTCCATATGAACAGCTAAGGTCGTTTAAGGATGTGCCTCCTTTCCTGTTATGCATGCATGTGTGTTGGAGGCAGAGTGTGTTGATGTAATTGCCTCCATTCAATAGCGACAGCATCCAACTGATGCTGACTTGATAGCAGTATCTAACTAATATATCACAATGCCAAAAGGCACCCTACATAGCATTCCACCATGTGTGCTATAATAATACTGTACCAGTATACCTTATCATTCATCTACAAATATATTACAATAGTAATCTAACATCTACAGAATTCACCCACAAACATTTGTCTAATTCTGACTGTGAAACCTTGACTAAAAACAGTCACATTCAAAAAATAATTCTTCAAATTTTGTTTACATACGTGTATATACAAATTCAATATCAAAATATACAGTTGACTTTTCATGGATCAAAAATGTACTTTAGATAAAAACATTAATATAAAGTACAATAATAAATAACTGGGTGTTTTATCCTGTTGATATCAGCAATATAACCATTTCCACCATTAGCAACCTTGAACTTGATAGTGCTGCAGATTTGTTTCACTCATGCAGTGACAGCTGGTAGATGGGTAGTGACAGCTGATGCATAGCAACTTAATATTTGTTAAAAACTATTCAAAAACTATTTTCACTGCTTTAGCAATGTAGGTTAACACGTATCTGTTGCATAATGTAATAACATCCAGGTACAGTCTAATTATTTGGTTTTAATTTGCTAAATACCCTATTAACAACTACATGTATAAGGTCATTTAAAGACAAGCCTCCATGTGTGTAATGTATGTGCCCATGTGTGTATGTGTGCTGGAGAGAGGGTATGTTGGTGTCTTTGCTACCTTGAAGTTGAAATGGCACAGATCTTATTGCTAACTTTATAGTGCTATCTCACTGAAATACCATGTCGAAGGAACCCAGCAAAGCATTCCACACGATCACATTATACTGACAACAGGTGAACCAGTTGGTGTCACAACCCGAAATACTGAATGTTTAGCAGGGAATAACAACTACCATTTCTTTATAGACTTTAGGTATGTCCCAGCCTGGGGACAAATCCAAGTGCCTACCCCAATTGAGCAAAAGTTCAACACTAACTTGACTAAGGCCAAAAGTGAAGTGCTACCAAGCAAGGTCTAGGAAAAAATGGTTTAAGGAAATAGACTGAAAATAAGATCCTAAATGTTGCAATTGTGGCAACAGATCGATTGTGGTTTCTTCCATGTCCTTTAGCAGAAAACAAAGAAGGAAGAAAGCCCCTCCACCTGCAGGAAAACCCACATTAGCTGCCTTTAACGAAATGCAGTGATATACATTCATATAACAGGCCTATTCTTTCCCCAAATTGCAGGGGAGAGTCTGGAAAAGGCAAACAGTTTAGATACAGAGGCGTAAAAATGATTGTGATGATGCCTGATAACCCTATGTTAAATGAAATTGCTATATCCTGTAACTGCCCAGCTCTCAAGCCTGCATGCTGCTCTACCAACTGATCACACTTAACTCCCCTATTTTAAACGTATTGACCCAGAACACTTCAACAACCAAGGTTTTACCTCCCTGTAACCACAAAAAGGCCACAGAACCATTTGTAACTGGAAAGAGGGTATACGTAGTGTGGTTCCACCGGGGATCAAACCCCCAACTCCACATTTCCATGTATGTTGCTCTACCAATTGAGCTAAAGGGAAATCCCACCCTACTGTTAAGTTGGGTGAACGTAGTCATATATCATAAAAGTAAAAGCTGCCACATATACTCCCCTCATTTTAAATGTGTCCACACAGACACAATTTGAGACAGGAAAGAGAATTTAGGTCAGGAATTTAAAACCTGCAACCCACAGTGCACCACTCAATTGAACTAAAAGAAAATTCACCCAAACATGAATTTTGAAGGTGACTATGATCATATATGTAAACTTAAAAGCCTACCACAGATCCAATCGTAGGAAAACATGCAAAATATTTAGTACTTAACTTCTCAAATAACAGATTCCAGTGAATGGCCACATCACCATTAGGTAACATGAGGCCCAAGAGGGCCTGTATCGCTCATCTGAATATTTAAGCAGTCATAGCAAAATATTCTCATTAAATATTATATTGCACTAAAAATATTTCCCTCGCAAACTTTGTTGGCTCCATCTGTTGAAACTACCAGCAAAATATTATTATAAGATTCTATGCTTTTTGATTCTTCTTCATAAGTTGCTGGACATATTTTTCCCTGTGATCTTGTCAGTAGGTCAATGTCATTTTCCTTCTCAAATTGGTTAGCTCTATTCCAAAAAGCTACCAGCCAAATCTTATGAATCCATTCCTTTTAGTTCTCAAGAACAAATCCATTAAAATGTTGTTGACCTCTGTGACCTCTAAAGTAGGTTGAGGTCATTTTCATTTGCAAACTTTGGTGAGCTCTATCCCGGGAAGTCACCAGCCAAATATTATAATTTTATGCCTTTTAATTCTT